>NW_018745002.1:0-93156 GCF_001683475.1 Chenopodium quinoa
TAGATGTATGGACACTTGCTTGTAAAAACTCACTCTTGCTTCCTTCTTGATTAGGTCTAACTTGTTTTTCCTTCTGCTTAATGCAGCCGGCCCCCAGGGACTTGACTTGGTTGAGGTAGCCAAGTCAATGGTTAAAGTAGTTCCTCCCTCTGACAGGGAGGCGGTCAAGGTGCCGGCACCCTTGACCTCGATGGAATTTCGGGGATCCTAGCTGAGGTATACCCTTTTGAAGTTCCAGGACGCCTGTTAACCCTTATGATTGGAAACTGACGCCTGTTTTTCTTTGTACTTAGGCCCTGCTCCGAGTCAACAGCCTTCGCAAGCCGATTGATCGGAAAAACAAAGAGGTAAAGGCCGCAAAGGCTATGGCCGCCTCCAGCTGTGATAAAGCAATGTTTCAAATTGCCCAAAATGAAGTACTGACCATTGATCTTCTTTATTATCAGGCGCAGGCGACCGCCGCTGTTCGGGCTCAGCTAGAGGCGGCCCAAAAGAAGGTTGACGAGCTGGAGGGGACCGTCACCAAATTTAAAGCCGAGCTGAAACCCTTCGCCAGAAAATGCACTCTTACGAAGCCATGGAGAAATCTTTGGCTAACGTAAAAGAACGCCTGGTGAACCAGGAGAAGAGTCTTACCCAAGAGCTCTCGGACAAGGCCGAGCAAGAAAACAAGAGCTCGTCCGGGAGATGGTGGAAGACTCCGCCCAAATCCAACGCATGACCTGGAAAACGACTGTTCCCCAGTGCCGACTTTGCCTCATGGGAAAGAACGTACCGCCAGTGTTCGGAAATATATAATCAACAGATCCTGGCGGCTGCTGAAGAAGAGGCGATGGACGTTGCGTTGGAGGAGGAAGAGCCTGTTGTGGCGCTTGTGCCACTTGGGGGAAAGGCATCAAAAGATGATGCAGCGAAGGCCGAGTCCAGCAAGAAGAGTGCTGACCAGGCGGCTGCTGCTGATACTGAACTGCCCCCTTCTTAAGCTTTAAGTATATTTTTTTCTTTTCACGGCCTGCGTGCCGTTTGCTTTGTAATTACCCGGCCAGGGGGCCGGGGTTTTGAATATTCTGCTGGTCTTTTATGGCCGGCTCATTTTAATCAAATTTTTTGTTTTTGTTCAAATTTGTCTAAGTATTTGAAATTTGCTCACTAGACAGACTGTTGTGTATGGCCGAACGTTAAGACAGGTACAAATAGTAAGTATGCCGCCTATGCCCCTGGACGACTGGTTGTCTGTTTCCAGGATAGATGATCAGTCGGCCATTTAATCAATCGGTATTCGAACTCTTTATTCAATTTGACCAAGTAAATAGAATTACCAAGTAGCCAAGGAATTTAAGTAGGAAAACAAGCGGCGGGTACCGGTTGTTTCCCTTTATTGCCAATGTTGGCCTCTAATTTGTTATTTGTTAACCTAGCAAGAGTATTGGTTGAGAGCCTTTGTTTATTAAAAACAAGTGGACGACTCGTACCTTTTAGGCTCAGTACTAAGTTTGAGTGACTATTAAGTTAACATAGGAGTTACTTAGTCTTCGTCACAATCTTGATTGAGTAGTAAAGGTATCAGGCGGCGTAGGCCGGCTAGACCCCTTGATTTACCAATGTTTGTTGGCTATTTACTCAATAGGTTATCCAGTAGGAATAGGGGTTCGAGTGCCCTTGTTTGTATAAAACAGGCGGACGACTCAAACTTTTTAGGTTCCATACCAAATTTGAAGGAGTGACTATGAGTTAACTTTGAGTTACTCAGTCGCCGTCACTTTTGTTTGAGAAGTAGAGGTACCAGGCGGCGTAGGCCGGCTAGACCCCTTGATTCGCCAATGTTTGTTGGCTATTAACTCAATAGGTACCCCCTGCATTTATCCCAAGTAATACAGGCGGTCATCTGACTCAGATGTCAACTGCTACCTGGTTTGGTTAGTGATAGAGTTATCCTTGTCTCAAAAACGGCTACGTGGTTGCCCTTTGGGACAGTCGTATAGGTGCCGTGTAATTAGTTTATAGAACAATGTTCCACCCAAAAGGGAGCTGCTCTCTGCGACGAATTTCATCCGAATGGATGCCGCCGGACGCCTGCTATAATGTTGGGACAGGTCGGATTAGTTTTTAAAAGTTAGATCAGTTGACTAGGCGCCTGGTCTGATCATTCGGCCAGTGGCCTTGGTACGTTCTTGGTGAACGTATGTGCTAAGTAAAAGAAGGGTAGCCGCCTGTTAGTTACAGGATCGGCCAGGCCCTAAACTTTTTAGCTAAGTATTGTGAGTAAAATACTCGAGGGAGAGTAGCCGACTGTAATGGAACAGACGGCATGCCCCTGTAAAGATAAAGAGTGAAACTCAATGGAGAGTAGCCGACTGTAAAGGTACAGACGGCATGCCCCTCGTAATACAAAATTGAATAGTAAGTGCCAACTTATTAAGTAGCTCTTTACTTTACATCATTCAAAAGAAATATTTCTTAAGGTTATCTACATTCCAAGTTCGAGGCAACGGTTGTCCGTCTGGTGTTTCCAGACGGTAGGTACCGTCCCTGACTTCCGCATAGATTCGGTAGGGTCCTTCCCAGTTGGGAGTTAGTTTGCCAGACTCGTTAGCCCTACCAACTGCTTCCATTTTTCTAAGTACAAAGTCCCCTACTTTGAGTGGACGCCTGTGCACTTTTTTGTTGTATGATCTAGTCATTCTCAGGCGGTAGATTTCATGGCGCAAAACAGCATTGCCCCTTTTTCAGGAAGTGAGTCTAATGCCAGGCGCATAGCTTCCCAGTTTGCCTCTTCGTCATATAGCATTACTCGAAGAGTCGGCTCGTAGTGTTCTATTGGAAGAACAGCTTCTGCACCATAAGTTAGGAGGAATGGAGTTTCTCCAGTCGCCCCTTTTTCAGTCGTCCTAATGGCCCAAAGAACATGTGGTAGTTCATCTGCCCATAGGCCGCCTGCTCGTTCAATTTTTTCTTGAGACCGTCTGAGATGATTTTATTAAAGGCTTCTACCTGGCCGTTTGCTTGTGGACGGCCGACAGATGCAAAGTAATGTCCAATTCCTTGGTCTCCCAACCAGCTTTTGAGAACAGGCGTCTCAAATTGGGGACCATTATCAAAAACCATAGACATGGGAACCCCGAACCGAGTGATGACGTTTTTCCAAATGAATGAAATTACATCTTTCGTCTTGATTCCCTTTACAGCCTCCGCCTCTACCCATTTAGTGAAGTAGTCAACGGCAACAAGTATATACCTTCTGCCGCCTGTAGCAGGCGTATATGGACCCAGAATGTCCATGCCCCACTTAGCAAACGGTAGTGGGCTGTGAATGGTAGTGAGGTCAGTAGCCGGACGGTGAATTAATTTGCCAAACCTTTGCACTTGTCACATTTTTTCACCATCTCCATTGCATCTGCTTCCCAAAGTAGGCCAAAAGTAGCCCTGCCGCCTTGCCCTTTGAGCAAGCATCCTACCACCTATATGGGAAGCACAGAAACCAGAGTGAAGATCATCTAGTATCTCTCGTCCCTTTTCAGAGTAACACACTTAAGAAGGGTTGAAGGTGCCCCCTCTTGTGCAGTTCCCCCTGTATCATTTCAAAACAGGAGGCTCGTTTTTTCAGTGATGCCGCCTGTTGAGGATCATCCGGCAGTGTACCGTTTTGTCAGATATGCCCTGATTGAATCCATCCAGGTTGAGCTTCTGTCTAGAATTCCAATAGGATTTTCCTCGATGCTTCTCTTCTCCATTACTTCCCAAAACACAGTTCGAGGAGTATCGGAGGAGGCGGATGATGCTAATTTCGAGATGCATCTGCCTGTTGTTTTCTGATCTCGGTACTTGATCAGATGGAAATCCTCAAGGAGCGACTGCTTGTCGGACCGCCTGTAAATATTTGATCATGGCCGGATGTGTTGCTTCGTATTCGCCATTGTACTGACTCACTATCAGTTGTGAATCAAACAGGCGTCTATTTTCCTTGCCCCGGCCGCCTTACACATGCGGATCCCGGCTAGTAAAGCTTCATATTCTGCCTCATTGTTTGAAGCCTGGAAACTGAAGCGTAGAGCATACTCGAACCTGTCGCCCTCTGGAGATTGACATACGACGCCTGCTCCACAACCGTTTGAAGTAGAGCTCCGTCCACATATACCTTCCAGACTTGGTCTGGAACTTGAGAGTCAGGAGGACGAGTCATCTCTACAATAAGTCAGCAAAGGCTTGCCCCTTCACTGCTTTTCTAGGCTCGAAAGTAACTTCGAGACTCTGCATTCTATGGCCCATTTGATCATTCGTCCGGAGGACTCCATGGTGGTAAGGGCCGTTTGATCGGTTGGTCGGTATACACGACGACTGCATGTGCCAGAAAGTAGGGCTTCAATTTTTTAACAGCCATGAAGAGTGCAAGACCAAATTTCTCCACTAGGGGATACCTCAACTCGGCATTTTTCAGTACGTGACTGACAAAGTAGACCGGAAGTTGACAGCCGTCCCTTTCAGCAAGGAGCACCGCGCTTAACGCATGATCAGAGACGGCCAGGTACATGTAGAGTTACTTCTTTGGGCAAAGGCTGACCAGCCTTGGCAAGGAATGCAAGTGAACCTTTAATTTCTGGAAGGCGGCCTCAGCATCCGGCCCCCATTCAAACCTTGCCTTTTTCTTAATTGCCTGGAAAAAGTATAGGCATTTGTCGCCTGATCGGCTTAGAAATCTTCCCAAGGCCGCCAGACAACCTGTTAACTTCTGAACCTCTCGGACGGTACGAGGCGACTGCATGTCAATGACCGCCTGTACCTTCTCAGGGTTCGCCTCTATTCCTCTCTGGTTGATAAGGAATCCGAGAAATTTCCCAGACTCAACTCCAAATACACATTTCTTGGGATTGAGCATGACATGGTGCCGCCTGAGTGTGGCGAAAGTTTCTCGGAGGTCCGTCAGATGATCTTTCTGAAGTTTAGTCTTAACAATCATATCATCAATGTATGCCTCGACGTTTCTCCCAATCTGATCAAAGAACACTGTGTTTATCATTCGTTGGAATGTAGCCGGGGCATTCTTAAGACCAAACGGCATGACCGTATAACAGTATAATCCCTGATCAGTGACGAAGGCCGTCTTCTCCTGATCTTTCTTCCACAAAGGAATTTGATGAAAACCAGAATAGGCGTCCATAAAACTCATCAAGGCATGGCCGGCTGTTGAGTCGACCAGGTTATCAATTTTGGGCAGAGGGTAACTGTCTTTGGGGCACGCCTTGTTCAAGTCTGTGTAGTCTACACACATTCGCCAGGTGCCATTCGGCTTTTTAACAAGTACCACATTTGCAACCCAATCTGGGAAGTAACATTGCCGAATGAACCCTGCATCAAGTAATTTTTTGACTTCGGCGGCGGCCGCCTGACCTCTTTCTTCACCATGGTTCCGCTTCTTTTGCCGTACCGGCTTCTTTTTCGGATCCACAGCGAGTTTGTGTACTGCCAGATCAGGACTAATGCCTGGCATTTCATGGACTTCAAATGCAAAGATGTCCTTGTATTCTTTCAACAGGTTGTGAAAGTCATCACCAAGGTTTCTCAGAGCAGTCGTCCCAACTTTGACTGTTCGGTCAGGGCGGGAGTCGTCTAATATCAGGTCCGTATGCTCACCAGCCGGCTGAGGGCGGAACTCATGCGGCCGGTCCTCTGCCAATGATTGCTATTTTCTTGCCTTTCTGGCGGACTCTGTCTGGGACGCCTTTCTTTTTCTGTCGCCTGTTTCTTGAACAGGCGCACTTTCCTTGACATTGTCAAGGTCTGTTTTTTCTCCACTTGAGCCAGTGGCCTTAGCAGTGGGTTTGACATCCGAGAGATAGCACTCTCGGGCCATCCTCTGATCTCCCCTTAGGGAGCCGACTGTTCCATTGTCCCTTTCAAACTTAAGCAGCATAAGTGACGGGATTATAACAGCCTTGGCACTATTCAGGGTTGGGCGACCCAGAATCATGTTGTAGGCAGAGAGTTCCTCTACAACTAGGAATCGGACTACCATGTGTCGTCCTTCCCCTTTTTCGCCCAGGCGGACGGGTAGATCAACTCGTCCCAGTGGGTGGACGACTCCTCCTCCAAACCCTATTAAAGGGTGGGAGGCCGGATGTATGCAGTCCGTCTGATATTTCAGTTTTGACAGACATTTGCTGCTGATGAGATCTGAAGAGCTCCCAGTATCTATGAGGATTCGACCAACTCTCTGGTTGGCCACTTTACATTCAATAACGAGAGGGTCGTCATGCGGCCCCCTTATTCCTCCTAGATCCTCTTCAGTGATGACAATCTCAGGAAATGTATATTTGGACGGTCGTTCTTGGTGAACGGAATTTACATCTAACCGCCTTATATTATCTTTGTTGCCCCTAATAGTGGGGCCGCCTCCTGAGAAGCCGCCTGCAATGGTGTAGACGACTGCATCATC
Organism: Chenopodium quinoa; assembly: GCF_001683475.1. Lineage (NCBI taxonomy): Eukaryota > Viridiplantae > Streptophyta > Magnoliopsida > Caryophyllales > Amaranthaceae > Chenopodium > Chenopodium quinoa. Next base: position 6,431 of record NW_018745002.1, read on the forward strand.
TGTATCGGAACTGTCGGCCTGTTGATTCTTTTTGGCCGACTGCTTTTTTGAGGAAGTATTCCCCGTAGATTTCTTGACATAAGTGTCAAGATCACCTTGATCAGCCAAGCGGTCTAGGTACCGCATGAGACTAATGCAGTCGTTGGTGTGATGACCAATGTCATCATGATAAGCACAGATTTTGTCTTGGTTCCGGTTGCTCGCAGAACCCTTCATGGGGGGCGGTTTCTCAATTGAGAGCCGTCCCTTTATTTCTTTTAGGATAAACTGGTTATCCTTGTTAAACACATACTTTGGGGAGTATGGTTTGAATTCCTTTTTCTTCTTGGCCGGCTGTTTAGAGGAATCAGCCGCCCAGACCCCTTTTCTTTTTTCATCTTTGTTGGACGACTGTTTCTGTCGTCCTTCTCTATTGTCGAACCTCTTCCCGTCCGACTGTTTCATTGTACACAGATCAGTCGCCTGTATATAGGCTTCCGCTTCAATCAAGGCCTCTTGAAGAGTCGCCACCCTTTTTCGAACTAAATCAAATTTGAAGGTAGACCCGTCTTTGAGACCTCTAAAAAAGTCAGTATAAGCTACCTCATCCGGTAACCCTTGAATCTGTATTCTCATCAGGTTGAACCGCCTGATGTAGGAACGAAGCCCCTCCTTTTCACCCTGCTGAATTGTTCCCAAATCAAGGGTCGTTTTCTTCGCAGGGATGTTCATTGCAAAGTTGGAGGCAAATAAGTAAGCAAGCGTCCTGAAACTGTTTACACAACCAGTCGGCAGGTTGCCGAACCATTGCTGTGCAATTCCCTTTAGAGTTGCTGGGAAACACTTGCACCAAGTGGGATCATCCAACCCTTGAAGGTACATCAGGTTGGTGAATGCCATCAGATGGTCTTCCGGGTTAGTAGTGCCATCATAGGCGCCTACTAAAACATTTTTTACTTTGGCCGGCTGAGCGGCTTCAGTAATTTCCTTGGAGAAGGCCGACGGCTGTTCACCAAGTCTAAGCAGCCGTAGCTGCCAGTCCATAGGTTGGACGTTTTTTGCTGCAGGTCCACCAAATGGAGGTGGCTGCATAAAATATTGTTGTTGCGGCACAAATGGTAAATTTGGTACCGCCTGCGCACTATGAAAGCCAGACTGACGGGAGGTGCCGCCTGACTGACTCTCATGGTACGACTGAGTTGGCCTCATCGAGGCATTTCGCAAACTGTCCTGAAAATTTGAAGTAGAAGCCGACTCTGATAATCGGTCACTCTTCTTCTGCTCTAGCAGGTGCCGAGCATCTGTGAACGTTTGCTTTGACCCGTCCGCCTGAATATGACGAACCGGTTTCCTATTTCCCGTAGGATAACGGAGTTTTGTGAAATCAAGAGCAGACGGCTCCCGCTTCTTAGATTTAGGATGGGGAGTCGCCTCTCGCCCTTGAACTGGCTTCCTCTTCAGTGAAGTGGAAGGTTTTTTGGCCGCCTGCTCTTTGACTGAAGCAGGCGGTTTTTTGTTGATCAACTCTTGGATCTCTCCCTTGAATCCCCTCATGAAGGTCATGAGTTCGTTCCTTGTGATGGGAGCAGACCCATCAGTCGGCTGTTGCCGAGCAAGCGGTGCGCCTGCTGGCTCGCTTCCTGTTTGAAGATACTCCCGTTCCCTTATTTCAGTATGACGGGTACGGCGGGCCCTTAGGGTCCCGTCTGGAGCTGTATGAGTTTCAACTTCAAATTCACTTTCCGTATCATGGTCCGACTGAACTTGAGGGTCGTCTAGGGGACGCCTCTCTTCTGGGGTCGGTACAGACTTGGATGCCATCTCTGAAGTACTCTCCCCACAGACGGCGCCAAATGTTTCGGGGTTTTCTGATGTCCTGCGGGAGAGTTACAATTCCGAGACTGGAACCGGACGCCTGTACCTGCAAAATAACGGAGACTCCTGAGAGCTCCGCCTCCAACGGTCAAGTTAGTACCTGATTAAGGAGTAATTAATACAGAAATTAAAGTAATAAGGTCTCTCTAGGTGAGAGTATTTAATGTAGGTAATCTGCTTTGCTAGCGAGATCAGCCGGTTATTAGTGTGTTCCGTAAATTATTCGGTCCCCTGATTAATGAGGATTAATCGAGTATTTATAGCCTTGGGAAGCGTGCAACTCTCTAGGTTTAAGGTAAACCTAGGGCCGATCGGGCTTCTAGACTGAAATGGGCCTTGATGGCCGGTTGTCCCATTTGGCATGGGTGGACACGTGGCGTGTCTTAAGTGGTCCGTGGAGGACGCGTGGCGGAACCTGGTTGGTCCACTTGTCAAACGGCGCTTGGTGGATAAAAATCCCCTAATCAACTTTCATTTTTTTCAATTTGCTTTGTAGAATGTATTTGACTTTCATTTTCTTTAAATAGCTTTGTTTGAATGTGTTTGACTTTCATTTTATTCAATTAGCTTTGTAGAACGTATTTAACTTTCATTTGATTCAAATAGTTTTGTTTGAATGTGTTTGACTTTCATTTGATTCCATCAGCTTTGTAGAATGTATTTGACTTTCAATTGATTCAATTAGCTTTGTAGAATGTATTTGACTTTCATTTGATTCAAATAGCTTTGTTTGAATGTGGTTGACTTTTATTTGATTCAATTAGCTTTGTAGAATGTATTTGACTTTCATTTGAGTCAAATACCTTTGTTTGACTGTGTTTGACTTTCATTTTTTTCAATTTGCTTTGTAGAATGTATTTGACTTTCATTTTCTTTAAATAGCTTTGTTTGAATGTGTTTGACTTTCATTTTATTCAATTAGCTTTGTAGAATGTATTTGACATTCATTTAATTAAAATAGCTTTGTTTGAAGGTGTTTGACTTTCATTTGATTCAATTAGCTTTGTTTGAATGTGTTTGACTTTCATTTGATTCAATTAGCTTTGTAGAATGTATTTGACATTCATTTAATTAAAATAGCTTTGTTTGAACGTTTTTGACTTTCATTTGATTCAAATAGCTTTGTTTGAATGTGTTTGACTTTCATTTGATTCCATCAGCTTTCTAGAATGTATTTGACTTTCAATTGATTCAAATAGCTTTGTTTGAATATGTTTGACTTTCATTTGATTCAATTAGCTTTGTAGAATGTATTTGACTTTCATTTGATTCAAATACCTTTGTTTGACTGTGTTTGACTTTCATTTTTTTCAATTTGCTTTGTAGAATGTATTTGACTTTCATTTTCTTTAAATAGCTTTGTTTGAATGTGTTTGACTTTCATTTTATTCAATTAGCTTTGTAGAATGTATTAGACATTCATTTAATTAAAATAGCTTTGTTTGAATGTGTTTGACTTTCATTTGATTCAATTAGGTTTAATTGAATGTGTTTGACTTTCATTTGATTCAAATAGCTTTGTTTGAATGTGTTTGACTTTCATTTGATTCCATCAGCTTTGTAAAATGTATTTGACTTTCTTATTGATTCAATTAGCTTTGTAGAATGTATTTGACTTTCATTTGATTCAAATAGCTTTGTTTGAATGTGGTTGACTTTTATTTGATTCAATTAGCTTTGTAGAATGTATTTGACTTTCATTTGAGTCAAATACCTTTGTTTGACTTTCATTTTTTTCAATTTTCTTTGTAGAATGTATTTGACTTTCATTTTCTTTAAATAGCTTTGTTTGAATGTGTTTGACTTTCATTTTATTCAATTAGCTTTGTAGAACGTATTTAACTTTCATTTGATTCAAATAGCTTTGTTTGAATGTGTTTGACTTTCATTTGATTCCATCAGCTTTGTAGAATGTATTTGACTTTCAATTGATTCAATTAGCTTTGTAGAATGTATTTGACTTTCATTTGATTCAAATAGCTTTGTTTGAATGTGGTTGACTTTTATTTGATTCAATTAGCTTTGTAGAATGTATTTGACTTTCATTTGAGTCAAATACCTTTGTTTGACTGTGTTTGACTTTCATTTTTTTCAATTTGCTTTGTAGAATGTATTTGACTTTCATTTTCTTTAAATAGCTTTGTTTGAATGTGTTTGACTTTCATTTTATTCAATTAGCTTTGTAGAATGTATTTGACATTCATTTAATTAAAATAGCTTTGTTTGAATGTGTTTGACTTTCATTTGATTCAATTAGCTTTGTTTGAATGTGTTTGACTTTCATTTGATTCAATTAGCTTTGTAGAATGTATTTGACATTCACTTAATTAAAATAGCTTTGTTTGAACGTTTTTGACTTTCATTTGATTCAAATAGCTTTGTTTGAATGTGTTTGACTTTCATTTGATTCAATCAGCTTTGTAGAATGTATTTGACTTTCAATTGATTCAATTAGCTTTGTAGAATGTATTTGACTTTCATTTGATTCAAATAGCTTGGTTTGAATGTGGTTGACTTTTATTTGATCAATTAGCTTTGTAGAATGTATTTGACTTTCATTTGAGTCAAATACCTTTGTTTGACTGTGTTTGACTTTCATTTTTTTCAATTTGCTTTGTAGAATGTATTTGACTTTCATTTTCTTTAAATAGCTTTGTTTGAATGTGTTTGACTTTCATTTTATTCTATTAGCTTTGTAGAATGTATTTGACATTCATTTAATTAAAATAGCTTTGTTTGAATGTGTTTGACTTTCATTTGATTCAATTAGCTTTGTTTGAATGTGTTTGACTTTCATTTGATTCAATTAGCTTTGTAGAATGTGTTTGACTCTCATTTGATTCAAATAGCTTTGTTTGAATGCGTTTAACTTTCATTTGATTCAATTAGCTTTGTAGAATACATTTCACTTTCATTTAATTTAAACAACTTTGTTTGAATGTGTTTGACTTTCATTTGACTCAAATAGCTTTATTTGATTGCGTTTGACTTTCATTTGATACAATTAGCTTTGTAGAACAAATTTAACTTTCATTTGATTCAAATAGCTTTGTTTGAATGTGTTTGACTTTCATTTGATTCCATCAGCTTTGTAGAATGTATTTGACTTTCAATTGATTTAATTATCTTTGTAGAATGTATTTGACTTTCATTTGATTCAAATAGCTTTGTTTGAATGTGGTTGACTTATATTTGATTCAATTAGCTTTGTAGAATGTATTTGACTTTCATTTGAGTCAAATACCTTTGTTTGACTGTGTTTGACTTTCATTTTTTTCAATTTGCTTTGTAGAATGTATTTGACTTTCATTTTCTTTAATAGCTTTGTTTGAATGTGTTTGACTTTCATTTTATTCAATTAGCTTTGTAGAATGTATTTGACATTCATTTAATTAAAATAGCTTTGTTTGAATGTGTTTGACTTTCATTTGATTCAATTAGGTTTAATTGAATGTGTTTGACTTTCATTTGATTCAAATAGCTTTGTTTGAATGTGTTTGACTTTCATTTGATTCCATCAGCTTTGTAAAATGTATTTGACTTTCTTATTGATTCAATTAGCTTTGTAGAATGTATTTGACTTTCATTTGATTCAAATAGCTTTGTTTGAATGTGGTTGACTTTTATTTGATTCAATTAGCTTTGTAGAATGTATTTGACTTTCATTTGAGTCAAATACCTTTGTTTGACTATGTTTGACTTTTATTTTTTTAAATTTGCTTTGTAGAATGTAATTGACTTTCATTTTCTTTAAATGGCTTTGTTTGAATGTGGTTGACTTTTATTTGATTCAATTAGCTTTGTAGAATGTATTTGACTTTCATTTGAGTCAAATACCTTTGTTTGACTATGTTTGACTTTCATTTTTTTAAATTTGCTTTGTAGAATGTATTTGACTTTCATTTTTTTCAATTTGCTTTGTAGAATGTATTTGACTTTCATTTTCTTTAAATAGCTTTGTTTGAATGTGTTTGACTTTCATTTTATTCAATTAGCTTTGTAGAACGTATTTAACTTTCATTTGATTCAAATAGCTTTGTTTGAATGTGTTTGACTTTCATTTGATTCCATCAGCTTTGTAGAATGTATTTGACTTTCAATTGATTCAATTAGCTTTGTAGAATGTATTTGACTTTCATTTGATTCAAATAGCTTTGTTTGAATGTGGTTGACTTTTATTTGATTCAATTAGCTTTGTAGAATGTATTTGACTTTCATTTGAGTCAAATACCTTTGTTTGACTGTGTTTGACTTTCATTTTTTTCAATTTGCTTTGTAGAATGCATTTGACTTTCATTTTCTTTAAATAGCTTTGTTTGAATGTGTTTGACTTTCATTTTATTCAATTAGCTTTGTAGAATGTATTTGACATTCATTTAATTAAAATAGCTTTGTTTGAATGTGTTTGACTTTCATTTGATTCAATTAGCTTTGTTTGAATGTGTTTGACTTTCATTTGATTCAATTAGCTTTGTAGAATGTATTTGACATTCATTTAATTAAAATAGCTTTGTTTGAACGTTTTTGACTTTCATTTGATTCAAATAGCTTTGTTTGAATGTGTTTGACTTTCATTTGATTCAATCAGCTTTGTAGAATGTATTTGACTTTCAATTGATTCAATTAGCTTTGTAGAATGTATTTGACTTTCATTTGATTCAAATAGCTTGGTTTGAATGTGGTTGACTTTTATTTGATTCAATTAGCTTTGTAGAATGTATTTGACTTTCATTTGAGTCAAATACCTTTGTTTGACTATGTTTGACTTTCATTTTTTTAAATTTGCTTTGTAGAATGTAATTGACTTTCATTTTCTTTAAATAGCTTTGTTTGAATGTTTTTGACTTTCATTTTATTCAATTAGCTTTGTAGAATGTATTTGACATTCATTTAATTAAAATAGCTTTGTTTGAATGTGTTTGACTTTCATTTGATTCAATTAGGTTTAATTGAATGTGTTTGACTTTCATTTGATTCAATTAGATTTGTAGAATGTGTTTGACTCTCATTTGATTCAAATAGCTTTGTTTGAATGCGTTTAACTTTCATTTGATTTAATTAGCTTTGTAGAATACATTTCACATTTATTTAATTTAAACAACTTTGTTTGAATGTGTTTGTTTTCATTTGACTCAAATAGCTTTATTTGATTGCGTTTGACTTTCATTTGATATAATTAGCTTTGTAGAACGTATTTCACTTTCATTTGATTCAAATAGCTTTGTTTGAATGTGTTTGACTTTCATTTGATTCCATCAGCTTTGTAGAATGTATTTGACTTTCAATTGATTCAATTAGCTTTGTAGAATGTATTTGACTTTCATTTGATTCAAATAGCTTCGTTTGAATGTGGTTGACTTTTATTTGATTCAATTAGCTTTGTAGAATGTATTTGACTTTCATTTGAGTCAAATACCTTTGTTTGACTGTGTTTGACTTTCATTTTTTTCAATTTGCTTTGTAGAATGTATTTGACATTCATTTAATTAAAATAGCTTTGTTTGAACGTTTTTGACTTTCATTTGATTCAAATAGCTTTGTTTGAATGTGTTTGACTTTCATTTGATTCAATCAGCTTTGTAGAATGTATTTGACTTTCAATTGATTCAATTAGCTTTGTAGAATGTATTTGACTTTCATTTGATTCAAATAGCTTTGTTTGAATGTGGTTGACTTTTATTTGATTCAATTAGCTTTGTAGAATGTATTTGACTTTCATTTGAGTCAAATACCTTTGTTTGACTTTCATTTTTTTCAATTTGCTTTGTAGAATGTATTTGACTTTCATTTTCTTTAAATAGCTTTGTTTGAATGTGTTTGACTTTCATTTTATTCAATTAGCTTTGTAGAACGTATTTAACTTTCATTTGATTCAAATAGCTTTGTTTGAATGTGTTTGACTTTCATTTGATTCCATCAGCTTTGTAGAATGTATTTGACTTTCAATTGATTCAATTAGCTTTGTAGAATGTATTTGACTTTCATTTGATTCAAATAGCTTTGTTTGAATGTGGTTGACTTTTATTTGATTCAATTAGCTTTGTAGAATGTATTTGACTTTCATTTGAGTCAAATACCTTTGTTTGACTGTGTTTGACTTTCATTTTTTTCAATTTGCTTTGTAGAATGTATTTGACTTTCATTTTCTTTAAATAGCTTTGTTTGAATGTGTTTGACTTTCATTTTATTCAATTAGCTTTGTAGAATGTATTTGACATTCATTTAATTAAAATAGCTTTGTTTGAAGGTGTTTGACTTTCATTTGATTCAATTAGCTTTGTTTGAATGTGTTTGACTTTCATTTGATTCAATTAGCTTTGTAGAATGTATTTGACATTCATTTAATTAAAATAGCTTTGTTTGAACGTTTTTGACTTTCATTTGATTCAAATAGCTTTGTTTGAATGTGTTTGACTTTCATTTGATTCCATCAGCTTTCTAGAATGTATTTGACTTTCAATTGATTCAAATAGCTTTGTTTGAATGTGTTTGACTTTCATTTGATTCAATTAGCTTTGTAGAATGTATTTGACTTTCATTTGATTCAAATACCTTTGTTTGACTGTGTTTGACTTTCATTTTTTTCAATTTGCTTTGTAGAATGTATTTGACTTTCATTTTCTTTAAATAGCTTTGTTTGAATGTGTTTGACTTTCATTTTATTCAATTAGCTTTGTAGAATGTATTAGACATTCATTTAATTAAAATAGCTTTGTTTGAATGTGTTTGACTTTCATTTGATTCAATTAGGTTTAATTGAATGTGTTTGACTTTCATTTGATTCAAATAGCTTTGTTTGAATGTGTTTGACTTTCATTTGATTCCATCAGCTTTGTAAAATGTATTTGACTTTCTTATTGATTCAATTAGCTTTGTAGAATGTATTTGACTTTCATTTGATTCAAATAGCTTTGTTTGAATGTGGTTGACTTTTATTTGATTCAATTAGCTTTGTAGAATGTATTTGACTTTCATTTGAGTCAAATACCTTTGTTTGACTTTCATTTTTTTTCAATTTTCTTTGTAGAATGTATTTGACTTTCATTTTCTTTAAATAGCTTTGTTTGAATGTGTTTGACTTTCATTTTATTCAATTAGCTTTGTAGAACGTATTTAACTTTCATTTGATTCAAATAGCTTTGTTTGAATGTGTTTGACTTTCATTTGATTCCATCAGCTTTGTAGAATGTATTTGACTTTCAATTGATTCAATTAGCTTTGTAGAATGTATTTGACTTTCATTTTATTCAAATAGCTTTGTTTGAATGTGGTTGACTTTTATTTGATTCAATTAGCTTTGTAGAATGTATTTGACTTTCATTTGAGTCAAATACCTTTGTTTGACTGTGTTTGACTTTCATTTTTTTCAATTTGCTTTGTAGAATGTATTTGACTTTCATTTTCTTTAAATAGCTTTGTTTGAATGTGTTTGACTTTCATTTTATTCAATTAGCTTTGTAGAATGTATTTGACATTCATTTAATTAAAATAGCTTTGTTTGAATGTGTTTGACTTTCATTTGATTCAATTAGCTTTGTTTGAATGTGTTTGACTTTCATTTGATTCAATTAGCTTTGTAGAATGTATTTGACATTCATTTAATTAAAATAGCTTTGTTTGAACGTTTTTGACTTTCATTTGATTCAAATAGCTTTGTTTGAATGTGTTTGACTTTCATTTGATTCAATCAGCTTTGTAGAATGTATTTGACTTTCAATTGATTCAATTAGCTTTGTAGAATGTATTTGACTTTCATTTGATTCAAATAGCTTGGTTTGAATGTGGTTGACTTTTATTTGATCAATTAGCTTTGTAGAATGTATTTGACTTTCATTTTTTTAAATTTGCTTTGTAGAATGTATTTGACTTTCATTTTCTTTAAATAGGTTTGTTTGAATGTGTTTGACTTTCATTTTATTCAATTAGCTTTGTAGAATGTATTTGACATTCATTTAATTAAAATAGCTTTGTTTGAATGTGTTTGACTTTCATTTGATTCAATTAGGTTTAATTGAATGTGTTTGACTTTCATTTGATTCAATTAGCTTTGTAGAATGTGTTTGACTCTCATTTGATTCAAATAGCTTTGTTTGAATGCGTTTAACTTTCATTTGATTCAATTAGCTTTGTAGAATACATTTCACATTCATTTAATTTAAACAACTTTGTTTGAATGTGTTTGTTTTCATTTGACTCAAATAGCTTTATTTGATTGCGTTTGACTTTCATTTGATATAATTAGCTTTGTAGAACGTATTTCACTTTCATTTGATTCAAATAGCTTTGTTTGAATGTGTTTGACTTTCATTTGATTCCATCAGCTTTGTAGAATGTATTTGACTTTCAATTGATTCAATTAGCTTTGTAGAATGTATTTGACTTTCATTTGATTCAAATAGCTTCGTTTGAATGTGGTTGACTTTTATTTGATTCAATTAGCTTTGTAGAATGTATTTGACTTTCATTTGAGTCAAATACCTTTGTTTGACTGTGTTTGACTTTCATTTTTTTCAATTTGCTTTGTAGAATGTATTTGACATTCATTTAATTAAAATAGCTTTGTTTGAACGTTTTTGACTTTCATTTGATTCAAATAGCTTTGTTTGAATGTGTTTGACTTTCATTTGATTCAATCAGCTTTGTAGAATGTATTTGACTTTCAATTGATTCAATTAGCTTTGTAGAATGTATTTGACTTTCATTTGATTCAAATAGCTTGGTTTGAATGTGGTTGACTTTTATTTGATTCAATTAGCTTTGTAGAATGTATTTGACTTTCATTTGAGTCAAATACCTTTGTTTGACTATGTTTGACTTTCATTTTTTTAAATTTGCTTTGTAGAATGTATTTGACTTTCATTTTCTTTAAATAGCTTTGTTTGAATGTGTTTGACTTTCATTTTATTCAATTAGCTTTGTAGAATGTATTTGACATTCATTTAATTAAAATAGCTTTGTTTGAATGTGTTTGACTTTCATTTGATTCAATTAGGTTTAATTGAATGTGTTTGACTTTCATTTGATTCAATTAGCTTTGTAGAATGTGTTTGACTCTCATTTGATTCAAATAGCTTTGTTTGAATGCGTTTAACTTTCATTTGATTCAATTAGCTTTGTAGAATACATTTCACATTCATTTAATTTAAACAACTTTGTTTGAATGTGTTTGTTTTCATTTGACTCAAATAGCTTTATTTGATTGCGTTTGACTTTCATTTGATATAATTAGCTTTGTAGAACGTATTTCACTTTCATTTGATTCAAATAGCTTTGTTTGAATGTGTTTGACTTTCATTTGATTCCATCAGCTTTGTAGAATGTATTTGACTTTCAATTGATTCAATTAGCTTTGTAGAATGTATTTGACTTTCATTTGATTCAAATAGCTTCGTTTGAATGTGGTTGACTTTTATTTGATTCAATTAGCTTTGTAGAATGTATTTGACTTTCATTTGAGTCAAATACCTTTGTTTGACTGTGTTTGACTTTCATTTTTTTCAATTTGCTTTGTAGAATGTATTTGACATTCATTTAATTAAAATAGCTTTGTTTGAACGTTTTTGACTTTCATTTGATTCAAATAGCTTTGTTTGAATGTGTTTGACTTTCATTTGATTCAATCAGCTTTGTAGAATGTATTTGACTTTCAATTGATTCAATTAGCTTTGTAGAATGTATTTGACTTTCATTTGATTCAAATAGCTTTGTTTGAATGTGGTTGACTTTTATTTGATTCAATTAGCTTTGTAGAATGTATTTGACTTTCATTTGAGTCAAATACCTTTGTTTGACTATGTTTGACTTTCATTTTTTTAAATTTGCTTTGTAGAATGTATTTGACTTTCATTTTCTTTAAATAGCTCTGTTTGAATGTGTTTGACTTTCATTTTATTCAATTAGCTTTGTAGAATGTATTTGACATTCATTTAATTAAAATAGCTTTGTTTGAATGTGTTTGACTTTCATTTGATTCAATTAGCTTTGTTTGAATGTGTTTGACTTTCATTTGATTCAATTAGCTTTGTAGAATGTATTTGACTTTCATTTGATTCGAAATCTTTGTTTGAATGTGTTTGACTTTCATTTGATTCAATTGGCTTTTTTTGAATGTGTTTGACTTTAATTTTATTTAATTAGCTTTGTAGAATGTATTAGACTTTTATTTAATTTAATTAGCTTTGTTTGAATGTATTTGACTCTCATTTGATTCAAATAGCTTTGTTTGAATGTGTTTGACTTTCATTTGATTCAAATAGCTTTGTTTGAATGTGTTTGACTTTCATTTGATTCAATTAGCTTTGTAGAATGTATTTGACTCTCATTTGATTCAAATAGCTTTGTTTGAATGCGTTTAACTTTCATTTGATTCAATTAGCTTTGTAGAATACATTTCACTTTCGTTTAATTTAAACAACTTTGTTTGAATGTGTTTGTTTTCATTTGACTCAAATAGCTTTATTTGATTGCGTTTGACTTTCATTTGTTACAATTAGCTTTGTAGAACTTATTTGACTTTCATTTGATTCAAATAGCTTTGTTTGAATGTGTTTGACATTCATTTGATTCCATCAGCTTTGTAGAATATCTTTGACTTTCAATTGATTCAAATAGCTTTGTTTGAATGTGTTTGACTTTCATTTGATTCAATAAGCTTTGTAGAATGTATTTGACATTCATTTAATTAAAATAGCTTTGTTTGAATGTGTTTGACTTTCATTTGATTCAATTAGCTTTGTTTGAATGTGTTTGACTTTCATTTGATTCGATTAGCTTTTTAGAATGTATTTGACTTTCATTTGATTCAAATAGCTTTGTTTGAATGTGTTTGATTTTCAATTGATTCAATTAGCTTTGTAGAATGTATTTGACTGTCATTTGATTCAAATAGCTTTGTTTGAATGTGTTTAAATTTCATTTAATTCAATTTGCTTTGTAGAATGCATTTCACTTTCATTTGATTTATATAGCTTTGTTTGAATGTGTTTGACTTTCATTTAAATTAAAAAGCTTTTTTTGAGTGTGTTTGACTTTCATTTGATTTAAAAGGCTTTGTTTGAATGTGTTTGACTTTCATTTTATTCAATTAGCTTTGTTGAATGTATTTGACTTTCATTTGTTTCAATTTGCTTTGTAGAATGTATTTGACTTTCATTTTTTTCAAATAGCTTTGTTTGAATGTGTTTGACTTTCTTTTGATTCAATTAGCTTTGTAGAATGTATTTGAATTTTATTTGATTCAAATAGCTTTATTTGAATGTGTTTGACTTTCATTTGATTCAATTAGCTTTGTAGAATGTATTTGACTTTCATTTGATTCAAAATCTTTGTTTGAATGTGTTTGACTTTCATTTGATTTAATTAGCTTTGTTTGAATGTGTTTGACTTTAATTTAATTCAATTAGCTTTGTAGAATGTATTAGAATTTTATTTAATTTAATTAGCTTTGTTTGAATGTATTTGACTCTCATTTGATTCAAATAGCTTTGTTTGAATGTGTTTGACTTTTATTTGATTCAAATAGCTTTGTTTAAATGTGTTTGACTTTCATTTGATGCAATTAGCTTTGTAGAATGTATTTGACTCTCATTTGATTCAAATAGCTTTGTTTGAATGCGTTTAACTTTCATTTGATTCAATTAGCTTTGTAGAATACATTTCACTTTCATTTAATTTAAACAACTTTGTTTGAATGTGTTTGACTTTCATTTGACTCAAATAGCTTTATTTGATTGCGTTTGACTTTCATTTGATACAATTAACTTTGTAGAACGTATTTAACTTTCATTTGATTCAAATAGCTTTGTTTGAATGTGTTTGATTTTCAATTGATTCAATTAGCTTTGTAGAATGTATTTAACTTTCAATTGATTCAAATAGCTTTGTTTGAATGTGTTTGACTTTCATTTGATTCAATTAGCTTTGTAGAATGTATTTGACTTTCATATGATTTAAAGAGCTTTATTTGAATGTGTTTGACTTTCATTTGAATCAATTAGCTTTATTTGAATGTGTTTGACTTTGATTTGATTCAATTAGCTTTGTAGAATGTATTTGACTTTCATTTTATTCAAACAGCTTTGTTTGAATTTATTTGACTCTCATTTGATTCAAATAGCTTTGTTTGAATGTGTTTGACTTTCATTTGATTCAATAAGCTTTGTAGAATGTATTTGACTTTCATTTGATTTAAATAGCTTTATTTGAATGTGTTTGACTTTCATTTGATTCAATTAGCTTTGTAGAACGTATTTGACTTTCATTTGATTCTAACTCTTTGTTAGAATGTGTTTGACTTTCATTTGATTCAATTAGCTTTGTTTGAATCTGTTTGACTTTAATTTTATTCAATTAGCTTTGTAGAATGTATTAGACTTTTATTTAATTTAATTAGCTTTGTTTGAATGTATTTGACTCTCATTTGATTCAAATAGCTTTGTTTGAATGTGTTTGACTTTCATTTGATTCAAATAGCTTTGTTTGAATGTGTTTGACTTTCATTTGATTCAATTAGCATTGTAGAATGTATTTGACTTTCATTTGATTCAAATAGCTTTGTTTGAATGTGTTTGACTTTCAATTGATTCAATTAGCTTTGTAGAATGTATTTAACTGTCATTTGATTCAAATAGCTTTGTTTGAATGTGTTTGAATTTCATTTAATTCAATTTGCTTTGTAGAATGCATTTCACTTTCATTTGATTTATATAGCTTTGTTTGAATGTGTTTGACTTTCGTTTAAATTAAAAAGCTTTTTTTGAATGTGTTTGACTTTCATTTGATTTAAAAGGCTTTGTTTGAATGTGTTTGACTTTCATTTGATTGAATTAGCTTTGTTGAATGTATTTGACTTTCATTTGTTTCAATTTGCTTTGTAGAATGTATTTGACTTTCATTTTCTTCAAATAGCTTTGTTTGAATGTGTTTGACTTTCATTTGATTCAATTAGCTTTGTAGAATGTATTTGAATTTCACTTGATTCAAATAGTTTTATTTGAATGTGTTTGACTTTCATTTGATTCAATTAGCTTTGTAGAATGTATTAGACTTTTATTTAATTTAATTAGCTTTGTTTGAATATATTTGAATCTCATTTGATTCAAATAGCTTTGTTTGAATGTGTTTGACTTTCATTTGATTCAAATAGCTTTGTTTGAATGTGTTTGACTTTCATTTGATGCAATTAGCTTTGTAGAATGTATTTGACTCTCATTTGATTCAAATAGCTTTGTTTGAATGCGTTTAACTTTCTTTTGATTCAATTAGCTTTGTAGAATACATTTCACTTTCATTTAATTTAAACAACTTTGTTTGAATGTGTTTGACTTTCATTTGACTCAAATAGCTTTATTTGATTGCGTTTGACTTTCATTTGATACAATTAACTTTGTAGAACGTATTTAACTTTCATTTGATTCAAATAGCTTTGTTTAAATGTGTTTGATTTTCAATTGATTCAATTTGCTTTGTAGAATGTATTTGACTGTCATTTGATTCAAATAGCTTTGTTTGAATGTGTTTGACTTTCATTTGATTCAATTAGCTTTGTAGAATGTATTTGACTCTCATTTGATTCAAATAGCTTTTTTTGAATGCGTTTAACTTTCATTTGATTCAATTAGGTTAGTAGAATACATTTTACTTTCATTCAATTTAAACAACTTTGTTTGAATGTGTTTGAATTTAATTTGACTCAAATAGCTTTATTTGATTGCGTTTGACTTTCATTTGTTACAATTAGCTTTGTAGAAATTATTTGACTTTCGTTTGATTCAAATAGCTTTGTTTGAATGTGTTTGACATTCATTTGATTCCATCAGCTTTGTAGAATATCTTTGACTTTCAATTGATTCAAATAGCTTTGTTTGAATGTGTTTGACTTTCATTTGATTCAATTAGCTTTGTAGAATGTATTTGACTTTCATATGATTTAAAGAGCTTTATTTGAATGTGTTTGACTTTCATTTGATTCAATTAGCTTTATTTGAATGTGTTTGACTTTGATTTGATTCAATTAGCTTTGTAGAATGTATTTGACTTTCATTTGATTCAAATAGCTTTGTTTGAATTTATTTAACTCTCATTTGATTCAAATAGCTTTGTTTGAATGTGTTTGACTTTCAATTGATTCAATTAGTTTTGTAGAATGTATTTAACTGTCATTTGATTCAAATAGCTTTGTTTGAATGTGTTTGAATTTCATTTAATTCAATTTGCTTTGTAGAATGCATTTCACTTTCATTTGATTTATATAGCTTTGTTTGAATGTGTTTGACTTTCGTTTAAATTAAAAAGCTTTTTTTGAATGTGTTTGACTTTCATTTGATTTAAAAGGCTTTGTTTGAATGTGTTTGACTTTCATTTGATTCAATTAGCTTTGTTGAATGTATTTGACTTTCATTTGTTTCAATTTGCTTTGTAGAATGTATTTGACTTTCATTTTCTTCAAATAGCTTTGTTTGAATGTGTTTGACTTTCATTTGATTCAATTAGCTTTGTAGAATGTATTTGAATTTCACTTGGTTCAAATAGTTTTATTTGAATGTGTTTGACTTTCATTTGATTCAATTAGCTTTGTAGAATGTATTAGACTTTTATTTAATTTAATTAGCTTTGTTTGAATATATTTGAATCTCATTTGATTCAAATAGCTTTGTTTGAATGTGTTTGACTTTAATTTTATTCAAATAGCTTCGTTTGAATGTGTTTGACTTTCCTTTGATTCAATTAGCTTTGTAGAATGTATTTGACTCTCATTTGATTCAAATAGCTTTGTTTGAATGCGTTTAACTTTCATTTGATTCAATTAGCTTTGTAGAATACATTTCACTTTCATTTAATTTAAACAACTTTGTTTGAATATGTTTGACTTTCATTTGACTCAAATAGCTTTATTTGAATGTGTTTGACTTTCATTTGATTCAATTAGCTTTGTTTGAATGTGTTTGACTTTAATTTTATTCAGTTAGCGTTGTAGAATGTATTAGACTTTTATTTGATTTAATTGGCTTTGTTTGAATGTATTTGACTCTCATTTGATTCAAATAGCTTTGTGTGAATGTGTTTGACTTTCATTTGATTCAATTAGCTTTGTTTGAATGTATTTGACTTTCAATTGATTCAAATAGCTTTGTTTGAATGTGTTTGACTTTCATTTGATTCAATTAGCTTTGTAGAATGTATTTGACATTCATTTAATTTAAATAGCTTTGTTTGAATGTGTTTGACTTTCATTTGATTCAATTAGCTTTGTTTGAATGTGTTTGACTTTCATTTGATTCAATTAGCTTTGTAGAATGTATTTGACATTCATTTAATTTAAATAGCTTTGTTTGAATGTGTTTGAATTTCATTTGATTCCATCAGCTTTGTAGAATGTATTTGACTTTCATTTGATTCCATCAGCTTTGTTTAAATTTATTTGACTTTCATTTGATTCAAATAGCTTTGTTTGAATGTGGTTGACTTTCATTTGATTCAATTAGCTATGTAGAATGTATTTGACTTTCATTTAAGTCAAATAGCTTTGTTTGAATGTGTTAGACTTTCATTTGATTCAATTAGCTTTGTAGAATGTATTTGACATTCATTTAATAAAAATAGTTTTGTTTTAATGTGTTTGACTTTCATTTGATTCAATTAGCTTTGTATGAATGTGTTTGACTTTCATTTGATTCAATTAGCTTTGTATGAATGTGTTTGACTTTCATTTGATTCAATTAGCTTTGTAGAATGTATTTGACTTGCATTTGATTCAAATAGCTTTGTTAGAATTTATTTGACTCTCATTTGATTCAAATAGCTTTGTTTGAATGTGTTTGACTTTCATTTGATTCAATTAGCTTTGTAGAATGTATTTGACTTTCATTTGATTCAAATAGCTTTATTTGAATGTGTTTGACTTTGATTTGATTCAATTAGCTTTGTAGAATGTATTTGACTTTCTTTTGGTTCGAAATCTTTGTTTGAATAAGTTTGACTTTCATTTGATTCAATTAGCTTTGTTTGAATGTGTTTGACTTTAATTTTATTCAATTAGCGTTGTAGAATGTATTAGACTTTTATTTGATTCAATTAGCTTTGTTTGAATGTATTTGACTCTCATTTGATTCAAATAGCTTTGTTTTAATGTGTTTGACTTTCATTTGATTCAAATAGCTTTGTTTGAATGTGTTTGACTTTCATTTGATTCAATTAGCTTTGTAGAATGTATTTGACTTTCATTTGATTAAAATAGCTTTGTTTGAATGTGCTTGACTTTCATCTGATTCAATTAGCTTTGTTTGAATGTTTGTGACTTTCATTTGATTCAATTAGCTTTGTTGAATGTATTTGACTTTCATTTGATTCAAATAGCTTTGTTTGAATGCGTTTAACTTTCATTTGATTCAATTAGCTTTGTAGAATACATTTCACTTTCATTTAATTTAAACAACTTTGTTTGAATGTGTTTGAATTTCATTTGACTCAAATAGCTTCATTTGATTGCGTTTGACTTTCATTTGATACAATTAGCTTTGTAGAACGTATTTGACTTTCATTTTATTCAAATAGCTTTGTTTGAATGTGTTTGACTTTCATTTGATTCAATTAGCTTTGTAGAAAGTATTTGACTTTCATTTGATTAAAATAGCTTTGTTTGAATGTGCTTGACTTTCATTTGATTCACTTAGCTTTGTTTGAATGTGTTTGACTTTCATTTGATTCAATTAGATTTGTTTGAATGTGTTTGACTATCATTTGATTCAATTAGCTTTGTTTGAATGTGTTTGACTTCATTTGATTCAATTAGCTTTGTAGAATGTATTTGACTCTCATTTGATTCAAATAGCTTTGTTTGAATGCGTTTAACTTTCATTATTACCATAGTAGAATACATTTCACTTTTATTTAATTTAAACAACTTTGTTTGAATGTGTTTGACTTTCATTTGACTCAAATAACTTTATTTGATTGCGTTTGACTTTCATTTGATACAATTAGCTTTGTAAAACGTATTTAACTTTCATTTGATTCAAATAGCTTTGTTTGAATGTGTTTGACTTTCATTTGATTCAATTAGCTTTGTAGAATGTATTTGACTCTCATTTGATTCAAATAGCTTTGTTTGAATGCGTTTAACTTTTATTTGATTCAATTAGCTTAGTAAAATACATTTCACTTTCATTCAATTTAAACAACTTTATTTGAATGTGTTTGACTTTCATTTGACTCAAATAGCTTTATTTGATTGTGTTTGACTTTCATTTGATACAATTAGCTTTGTAGAACTTATTTGAGTTTCATTTGATTCAAATAGCTTTATTTGATTGCGTTTGACTTTCATTTGATATAATTAGCTTTGTAGAACTTATTTGACTTTCATTTGATTCAAATAGCTTTATTTGAATGTGTTTGACTTTCATTTGATTCAATTAGCTTTGTAGAATGTATTTGACTTTCATTTGATTCAAAATAGCTTTGTTTGAATGTGTTTGACTTTCATTTGATTCAATTAGCTTTGTTTGAATGTGTTTGACTTTAATTTTATTCAATTAGCGTTTTAGAATGTATTAGACTTTTATTTGATTTAATTAGCTTTGTTTGAATGTATTTGACTCTCATTTGATTCAAATAGCTTTGTTTGAATGTGTTTGACTTTCATTTGATTCAAATAGCTTTGTTTGAATGTGTTTGACTTTCATTTGATTCAATTAGCTTTGTAGAATGTATTTGACTTTCATTTGATTAAAATAGCTTTGTTTGAATGTTCTTGACTTTCATCTGATTCAATTAGCTTTGTTTGAATGTGTGTGACTTTCTTTTGATTCAATTAGCTTTGTTGTATGTATTTGACTTTCATTTGATTCAAATAGCTTTTTTTGAATGCGTTTAACTTTCATTTGATTCAATTAGCTTTGTAGAATACATTTCACTTTCATTTAATTTAAACAACTTTGTTTGAATGTGTTTGACTTTCATTTGACTCAAATAGCTTTATTTGATTGCGTTTGACTTTCATTTGATACAATTAGCTTTGTAGAACGTATTTGACTTTCATTTGATTCAAATAGCTTTGTTTGAATGTGTTTGACTTTCAATTGATTCAATTAGCTTTGTAGAATGTATTTAACTGTCATTTGATTCAAATAGCTTTGTTTGAATGTGTTTGAATTTTATTTAATTCAATTTGCTTTGTAGAATGCATTTCACTTTCATTTGATTTATATAGCTTTGTTTGAATGTGTTTGACTTTCGTTTAAATTAAAAAGCTTTTTTTGAATGTGTTTGACTTTCATTTGATTTAAAAGGCTTTGTTTGAATGTGTTTGACTTTCATTTGATTCAATTAGCGTTGTTTGACTGTGTTTGACTTTCATTTGTTTCAATTTGCTTTGTAGAATGTATTTGACTTTCATTTAATTTAAATAGATTTGTTTGAATGTGTTTGACTTTAATTTGATTCAAATAGTTTTGTTTGAATGTGTTTGACTTTCCTTTGATTCAATTAGCTTTGTAGAATGTATTTGACTCTCATTTGATTCAAATAGCTTTGTTTGAATGCGTTTAACTTTCATTTGATTCAATTAGCTTTGTAGAATACATTTCACTTTCATTTAATTTAAACAACTTTGTTTGAATATGTTTGACTTTCATTTGACTCAAATAGCTTTATTTGAATGTGTTTGACTTTCATTTGATTCAATTAGCTTTGTTTGAATGTGTTTGACTTTAATTTTATTCAGTTAGCGTTGTAGAATGTATTAGACTTTTATTTGATTTAATTGGCTTTGTTTGAATGTATTTGACTCTCATTTGATTCAAATAGCTTTGTGTGAATGTGTTTGACTTTCATTTGATTCAATTAGCTTTGTTTGAATGTATTTGACTTTCAATTGATTCAAATAGCTTTGTTTGAATGTGTTTGACTTTCATTTGATTCAATTAGCTTTGTAAAATGTATTTGACATTCATTTAATTTAAATAGCTTTGTTTGAATGTGTTTGACTTTCATTTGATTCAATTAGCTTTGTTTGAATGTGTTTGACTTTCATTTGATTCAATTAGCTTTGTAGAATGTATTTGACATTCATTTAATTTAAATAGCTTTGTTTGAATGTTTTTGAATTTCATTTGATTCCATCAGCTTTGTAGAATGTATTTGACTTTCATTTGATTCCATCAGCTTTGTTTAAATTTATTTGACTTTCATTTGATTCAAATAGCTTTGTTTGAATGTGGTTGACTTTCATTTGATTCAATTAGCTATGTAGAATGTATTTGACTTTCATTTAAGTCAAATAGCTTTGTTTGAATGTGTTAGACTTTCATTTGATTCAATTAGCTTTGTAGAATGTATTTGACATTCATTTAATAAAAATAGTTTTGTTTTAATGTGTTTGACTTTCATTTGATTCAATTAGCTTTGTATGAATGTGTTTGACTTTCATTTGATTCAATTAGCTTTGTATGAATGTGTTTGACTTTCATTTGATTCAATTAGCTTTGTAGAATGTATTTGACTTGCATTTGATTCAAATAGCTTTGTTAGAATTTATTTGACTCTCATTTGATTCAAATAGCTTTGTTTGAATGTGTTTGACTTTCATTTGATTTAATTAGCTTTGTAGAATGTATTTGACTTTCATTTGATTCAATTAGCTTTGTTTGAATGTGTTTGACTTTAATTTTATTCAATTAGCGTTGTAGAATGTATTAGACTTTTATTTGATTCAATTAGCTTTGTTTGAATGTATTTGACTCTCATTTGATTCAAATAGCTTTGTTTTAATGTGTTTGACTTTCATTTGATTCAAATAGCTTTGTTTGAATGTGTTTGACTTTCATTTGATTCAATTAGCTTTGTAGAATGTATTTGACTTTCATTTGATTAAAATAGCTTTGTTTGAATGTGCTTGACTTTCATCTGATTCAATTAGCTTCATTTGATTGCGTTTGACTTTCATTTGATACAATTAGCTTTGTAGAACGTATTTGACTTTCATTTTATCAAATAGCTTTGTTTGAATGTGTTTGACTTTCATTTGATTCAATTAGCTTTGTAGAAAGTATTTGACTTTCATTTGATTAAAATAGCTTTGTTTGAATGTGCTTGACTTTCATTTGATTCACTTAGCTTTGTTTGAATGTGTTTGACTTTCATTTGATTCACTTAGATTTGTTTGAATGTGTTTGACTATCATTTGATTCAATAAGCTTTGTTTGAATGTGTTTGACTTCATTTGATTCAATTAGCTTTGTAGAATGTATTTGACTCTCATTTGATTCAAATAGCTTTGTTTGAATGCGTTTAACTTTCATTATTACCATTGTAGAATACATTTCACTTTTATTTAATTTAAACAACTTTGTTTGAATGTGTTTGACTTTCATTTGACTCAAATAACTTTATTTGATTGCGTTTGACTTTCATTTGATACAATTAGCTTTGTAAAACGTATTTAACTTTCATTTGATTCAAATAGCTTTGTTTGAATGTGTTTGACTTTCATTTGATTCAATTAGCTTTGTAGAATGTATTTGACTCTCATTTGATTCAAATAGCTTTGTTTGAATGCGTTTAACTTTTATTTGATTCAATTAGCTTAGTAAAATACATTTCACTTTCATTCAATTTAAACAACTTTATTTGAATGTGTTTGACTTTTATTTGACTCAAATAGCTTTATTTGATTGTGTTTGACTTTCATTTGATACAATTAGCTTTGTAGAACTTATTTGAGTTTCATTTGATTCAAATAGCTTTATTTGATTGCGTTTGACTTTCATTTGATATAATTAGCTTTGTAGAACTTATTTGACTTTCATTTGATTCAAATAGCTTTATTTGAATGTGTTTGACTTTCATTTGATTCAATTAGCTTTGTAGAATGTATTTGACTTTCATTTGATTCAAAATAGCTTTGTTTGAATGTGTTTGACTTTCATTTGATTCAATTAGCTTTGTTTGAATGTGTTTGACTTTAATTTTATTCAATTAGCGTTTTAGAATGTATTAGACTTTTATTTGATTTAATTAGCTTTGTTTGAATGTATTTGACTCTCATTTGATTCAAATAGCTTTGTTTGAATGTGTTTGACTTTCATTTGATTCAAATAGCTTTGTTTGAATGTGTTTGACTTTCATTTGATTCAATTAGCTTTGTAGAATGTATTTGACTTTCATTTGATTAAAATAGCTTTGTTTGAATGTTCTTGACTTTCATCTGATTCAATTAGCTTTGTTTGAATGTGTGTGACTTTCTTTTGATTCAATTAGCTTTGTTGTATGTATTTGACTTTCATTTGATTCAAATAGCTTTTTTTGAATGCGTTTAACTTTCATTTGATTCAATTAGCTTTGTAGAATACATTTCACTTTCATTTAATTTAAACAACTTTGTTTGAATATGTTTGACTTTCATTTGACTCAAATAGCTTTATTTGAATGTGTTTGACTTTCATTTGATTCAATTAGCTTTGTTTGAATGTGTTTGACTTTAATTTTATTCAGTTAGCGTTGTAGAATGTATTAGACTTTTATTTGATTTAATTGGCTTTGTTTGAATGTATTTGACTCTCATTTGATTCAAATAGCTTTGTGTGAATGTGTTTGACTTTCATTTGATTCAATTAGCTTTGTTTGAATGTATTTGACTTTCAATTGATTCAAATAGCTTTGTTTGAATGTGTTTGACTTTCATTTGATTCAATTAGCTTTGTAAAATGTATTTGACATTCATTTAATTTAAATAGCTTTGTTTGAATGTGTTTGACTTTCATTTGATTCAATTAGCTTTGTTTGAATGTGTTTGACTTTCATTTGATTCAATTAGCTTTGTAGAATGTATTTGACATTCATTTAATTTAAATAGCTTTGTTTGAATGTTTTTGAATTTCATTTGATTCCATCAGCTTTGTAGAATGTATTTGACTTTCATTTGATTCCATCAGCTTTGTTTAAATTTATTTGACTTTCATTTGATTCAAATAGCTTTGTTTGAATGTGGTTGACTTTCATTTGATTCAATTAGCTATGTAGAATGTATTTGACTTTCATTTAAGTCAAATAGCTTTGTTTGAATGTGTTAGACTTTCATTTGATTCAATTAGCTTTGTAGAATGTATTTGACATTCATTTAATAAAAATAGTTTTGTTTTAATGTGTTTGACTTTCATTTGATTCAATTAGCTTTGTATGAATGTGTTTGACTTTCATTTGATTCAATTAGCTTTGTATGAATGTGTTTGACTTTCATTTGATTCAATTAGCTTTGTAGAATGTATTTGACTTGCATTTGATTCAAATAGCTTTGTTAGAATTTATTTGACTCTCATTTGATTCAAATAGCTTTGTTTGAATGTGTTTGACTTTCATTTGATTCAATTAGCTTTGTAGAATGTATTTGACTTTCATTTGATTCAATTAGCTTTGTTTGAATGTGTTTGACTTTAATTTTATTCAATTAGCGTTGTAGAATGTATTAGACTTTTATTTGATTCAATTAGCTTTGTTTGAATGTATTTGACTCTCATTTGATTCAAATAGCTTTGTTTTAATGTGTTTGACTTTCATTTGATTCAAATAGCTTTGTTTGAATGTGTTTGACTTTCATTTGATTCAATTAGCTTTGTAGAATGTATTTGACTTTCATTTGATTAAAATAGCTTTGTTTGAATGTGCTTGACTTTCATCTGATTCAATTAGCTTCATTTGATTGCGTTTGACTTTCATTTGATACAATTAGCTTTGTAGAACGTATTTGACTTTCATTTTATCAAATAGCTTTGTTTGAATGTGTTTGACTTTCATTTGATTCAATTAGCTTTGTAGAAAGTATTTGACTTTCATTTGATTAAAATAGCTTTGTTTGAATGTGCTTGACTTTCATTTGATTCACTTAGCTTTGTTTGAATGTGTTTGACTTTCATTTGATTCACTTAGATTTGTTTGAATGTGTTTGACTATCATTTGATTCAATAAGCTTTGTTTGAATGTGTTTGACTTCATTTGATTCAATTAGCTTTGTAGAATGTATTTGACTCTCATTTGATTCAAATAGCTTTGTTTGAATGCGTTTAACTTTCATTATTACCATTGTAGAATACATTTCACTTTTATTTAATTTAAACAACTTTGTTTGAATGTGTTTGACTTTCATTTGACTCAAATAACTTTATTTGATTGCGTTTGACTTTCATTTGATACAATTAGCTTTGTAAAACGTATTTAACTTTCATTTGATTCAAATAGCTTTGTTTGAATGTGTTTGACTTTCATTTGATTCAATTAGCTTTGTAGAATGTATTTGACTCTCATTTGATTCAAATAGCTTTGTTTGAATGCGTTTAACTTTTATTTGATTCAATTAGCTTAGTAAAATACATTTCACTTTCATTCAATTTAAACAACTTTATTTGAATGTGTTTGACTTTTATTTGACTCAAATAGCTTTATTTGATTGTGTTTGACTTTCATTTGATACAATTAGCTTTGTAGAACTTATTTGAGTTTCATTTGATTCAAATAGCTTTATTTGATTGCGTTTGACTTTCATTTGATATAATTAGCTTTGTAGAACTTATTTGACTTTCATTTGATTCAAATAGCTTTATTTGAATGTGTTTGACTTTCATTTGATTCAATTAGCTTTGTAGAATGTATTTGACTTTCATTTGATTCAAAATAGCTTTGTTTGAATGTGTTTGACTTTCATTTGATTCAATTAGCTTTGTTTGAATGTGTTTGACTTTAATTTTATTCAATTAGCGTTTTAGAATGTATTAGACTTTTATTTGATTTAATTAGCTTTGTTTGAATGTATTTGACTCTCATTTGATTCAAATAGCTTTGTTTGAATGTGTTTGACTTTCATTTGATTCAAATAGCTTTGTTTGAATGTGTTTGACTTTCATTTGATTCAATTAGCTTTGTAGAATGTATTTGACTTTCATTTGATTAAAATAGCTTTGTTTGAATGTTCTTGACTTTCATCTGATTCAATTAGCTTTGTTTGAATGTGTGTGACTTTCTTTTGATTCAATTAGCTTTGTTGTATGTATTTGACTTTCATTTGATTCAAATAGCTTTTTTTGAATGCGTTTAACTTTCATTTGATTCAATTAGCTTTGTAGAATACATTTCACTTTCATTTAATTTAAACAACTTTGTTTGAATGTGTTTGTCTTTCATTTGACTCAAATAGCTTTATTTGATTGCGTTTGACTTTCATTTGATACAATTAGCTTTGTAGAACGTATTTGACTTTCATTTGATTCAAATAGCTTTGTTTTAATGTGTTTGACTTTCATTTGATTCAATTAGCTTTGTAGAATGTATTTAATTGTCATTTGATTCAAATAGCTTTGTTTGAATGTGTTTGAATTTTATTTAATTCAATTTGCTTTGTAGAATGCATTTCACTTTCATTTGATTTATATAGCTTTGTTTGAATGTGTTTGACTTTCGTTTAAATTAAAAAGCTTTTTTTGAATGTGTTTGACTTTCATTTGATTTAAAAGGCTTTGTTTGAATGTGTTTGACTTTCATTTGATTCAATTAGCTTTGTTGAATGTATTTGACTTTCATTTGTTTCAATTTGCTTTGTAGAATGTATTTGACTTTCATTTTCTTCAAATAGCTTTGTTTGAATGTGTTTGACTTTCATTTGATTCAATTAGCTTTGTAGAATGTATTTGAATTTCACTTGGTTCAAATAGTTTTATTTGAATGTGTTTGACTTTCATTTGATTCAATTAGCTTTGTAGAATGTATTAGACTTTTATTTAATTTAATTAGCTTTGTTTGAATATATTTGAATCTCATTTGATTCAAATAGCTTTGTTTGAATGTGTTTGACTTTAATTTGATTCAAATAGCTTTGTTTGAATGTGTTTGACTTTCCTTTGATTCAATTAGCTTTGTAGAATGTATTTGACTCTCATTTGATTCAAATAGCTTTGTTTGAATGCGTTTAACTTTCATTTGATTCAATTAGCTTTGTAGAATACATTTCACTTTCATTTAATTTAAACAACTTTGTTTGAATATGTTTGACTTTCATTTGACTCAAATAGCTTTATTTGAATGTGTTTGACTTTCATTTGATTCAATTAGCTTTGTTTGAATGTGTTTGACTTTAATTTTATTCAGTTAGCGTTGTAGAATGTATTAGACTTTTATTTGATTTAATTGGCTTTGTTTGAATGTATTTGACTCTCATTTGATTCAAATAGCTTTGTGTGAATGTGTTTGACTTTCATTTGATTCAATTAGCTTTGTTTGAATGTATTTGACTTTCAATTGATTCAAATAGCTTTGTTTGAATGTGTTTGACTTTCATTTGATTCAATTAGCTTTGTAGAATGTATTTGACATTCATTTAATTTAAATAGCTTTGTTTGAATGTGTTTGACTTTCATTTGATTCAATTAGCTTTGTTTGAATGTGTTTGACTTTCATTTGATTCAAATAGCTTTGTTTGAATGTGTTTGACTTTCATTTGATGCAATTAGCTTTGTAGAATGTATTTGACTCTCATTTGATTCAAATAGCTTTGTTTGAATGCGTTTAACTTTCTTTTGATTCAATTAGCTTTGTAGAATACATTTCACTTTCATTTAATTTAAACAACTTTGTTTGAATGTGTTTGACTTTCATTTGACTCAAATAGCTTTATTTGATTGCGTTTGACTTTCATTTGATACAATTAACTTTGTAGAACGTATTTAACTTTCATTTGATTCAAATAGCTTTGTTTAAATGTGTTTGATTTTCAATTGATTCAATTTGCTTTGTAGAATGTATTTGACTGTCATTTGATTCAAATAGCTTTGTTTGAATGTGTTTGACTTTCATTTGATTCAATTAGCTTTGTAGAATGTATTTGACTCTCATTTGATTCAAATAGCTTTTTTTTGAATGCGTTTAACTTTCATTTGATTCAATTAGGTTAGTAGAATACATTTTACTTTCATTCAATTTAAACAACTTTGTTTGAATGTGTTTGAATTTAATTTGACTCAAATAGCTTTATTTGATTGCGTTTGACTTTCATTTGTTACAATTAGCTTTGTAGAAATTATTTGACTTTCGTTTGATTCAAATAGCTTTGTTTGAATGTGTTTGACATTCATTTGATTCCATCAGCTTTGTAGAATATCTTTGACTTTCAATTGATTCAAATAGCTTTGTTTGAATGTGTTTGACTTTCATTTGATTCAATTAGCTTTGTAGAATGTATTTGACTTTCATATGATTTAAAGAGCTTTATTTGAATGTGTTTGACTTTCATTTGATTCAATTAGCTTTATTTGAATGTGTTTGACTTTGATTTGATTCAATTAGCTTTGTAGAATGTATTTGACTTTCATTTGATTCAAATAGCTTTGTTTGAATTTATTTAACTCTCATTTGATTCAAATAGCTTTGTTTGAATGTGTTTGACTTTCAATTGATTCAATTAGTTTTGTAGAATGTATTTAACTGTCATTTGATTCAAATAGCTTTGTTTGAATGTGTTTTGAATTTCATTTAATTCAATTTGCTTTGTAGAATGCATTTCACTTTCATTTGATTTATATAGCTTTGTTTGAATGTGTTTGACTTTCGTTTAAATTAAAAAGCTTTTTTTGAATGTGTTTGACTTTCATTTGATTTAAAAGGCTTTGTTTGAATGTGTTTGACTTTCATTTGATTCAATTAGCTTTGTTGAATGTATTTGACTTTCATTTGTTTCAATTTGCTTTGTAGAATGTATTTGACTTTCATTTTCTTCAAATAGCTTTGTTTGAATGTGTTTGACTTTCATTTGATTCAATTAGCTTTGTAGAATGTATTTGAATTTCACTTGGTTCAAATAGTTTTATTTGAATGTGTTTGACTTTCATTTGATTCAATTAGCTTTGTAGAATGTATTAGACTTTTATTTAATTTAATTAGCTTTGTTTGAATATATTTGAATCTCATTTGATTCAAATAGCTTTGTTTGAATGTGTTTGACTTTAATTTGATTCAAATAGCTTTGTTTGAATGTGTTTGACTTTCCTTTGATTCAATTAGCTTTGTAGAATGTATTTGACTCTCATTTGATTCAAATAGCTTTGTTTGAATGCGTTTAACTTTCATTTGATTCAATTAGCTTTGTAGAATACATTTCACTTTCATTTAATTTAAACAACTTTGTTTGAATATGTTTGACTTTCATTTGACTCAAATAGCTTTATTTTGAATGTGTTTGACTTTCATTTGATTCAATTAGCTTTGTTTGAATGTGTTTGACTTTAATTTTATTCAGTTAGCGTTGTAGAATGTATTAGACTTTTATTTGATTTAATTGGCTTTGTTTGAATGTATTTGACTCTCATTTGATTCAAATAGCTTTGTGTGAATGTGTTTGACTTTCATTTGATTCAATTAGCTTTGTTTGAATGTATTTGACTTTCAATTGATTCAAATAGCTTTGTTTGAATGTGTTTGACTTTCATTTGATTCAATTAGCTTTGTAGAATGTATTTGACATTCATTTAATTTAAATAGCTTTGTTTGAATGTGTTTGACTTTCATTTGATTCAATTAGCTTTGTTTGAATGTGTTTGACTTTCATTTGATTCAATTAGCTTTGTAGAATGTATTTGACATTCATTTAATTTAAATAGCTTTGTTTGAATGTTTTTGAATTTCATTTGATTCCATCAGCTTTGTAGAATGTATTTGACTTTCATTTGATTCCATCAGCTTTGTTTAAATTTATTTGACTTTCATTTGATTCAAATAGCTTTGTTTGAATGTGGTTGACTTTCATTTGATTCAATTAGCTATGTAGAATGTATTTGACTTTCATTTAAGTCAAATAGCTTTGTTTGAATGTGTTAGACTTTCATTTGATTCAATTAGCTTTGTAGAATGTATTTGACATTCATTTAATAAAAATAGTTTTGTTTTAATGTGTTTGACTTTCATTTGATTCAATTAGCTTTGTATGAATGTGTTTGACTTTCATTTGATTCAATTAGCTTTGTATGAATGTGTTTGACTTTCATTTGATTCAATTAGCTTTGTAGAATGTATTTGACTTGCATTTGATTCAAATAGCTTTGTTAGAATTTATTTGACTCTCATTTGATTCAAATAGCTTTGTTTGAATGTGTTTGACTTTCATTTGATTCAATTAGCTTTGTAGAATGTATTTGACTTTCATTTGATTCAATTAGCTTTGTTTGAATGTGTTTGACTTTAATTTTATTCAATTAGCGTTGTAGAATGTATTAGACTTTTATTTGATTCAATTAGCTTTGTTTGAATGTATTTGACTCTCATTTGATTCAAATAGCTTTGTTTTAATGTGTTTGACTTTCATTTGATTCAAATAGCTTTGTTTGAATGTGTTTGACTTTCATTTGATTCAATTAGCTTTGTAGAATGTATTTGACTTTCATTTGATTAAAATAGCTTTGTTTGAATGTGCTTGACTTTCATCTGATTCAATTAGCTTCATTTGATTGCGTTTGACTTTCATTTGATACAATTAGCTTTGTAGAACGTATTTGACTTTCATTTTATCAAATAGCTTTGTTTGAATGTGTTTGACTTTCATTTGATTCAATTAGCTTTGTAGAAAGTATTTGACTTTCATTTGATTAAAATAGCTTTGTTTGAATGTGCTTGACTTTCATTTGATTCACTTAGCTTTGTTTGAATGTGTTTGACTTTCATTTGATTCACTTAGATTTGTTTGAATGTGTTTGACTATCATTTGATTCAATAAGCTTTGTTTGAATGTGTTTGACTTCATTTGATTCAATTAGCTTTGTAGAATGTATTTGACTCTCATTTGATTCAAATAGCTTTGTTTGAATGCGTTTAACTTTCATTATTACCATTGTAGAATACATTTCACTTTTATTTAATTTAAACAACTTTGTTTGAATGTGTTTGACTTTCATTTGACTCAAATAACTTTATTTGATTGCGTTTGACTTTCATTTGATACAATTAGCTTTGTAAAACGTATTTAACTTTCATTTGATTCAAATAGCTTTGTTTGAATGTGTTTGACTTTCATTTGATTCAATTAGCTTTGTAGAATGTATTTGACTCTCATTTGATTCAAATAGCTTTGTTTGAATGCGTTTAACTTTTATTTGATTCAATTAGCTTAGTAAAATACATTTCACTTTCATTCAATTTAAACAACTTTATTTGAATGTGTTTGACTTTTATTTGACTCAAATAGCTTTATTTGATTGTGTTTGACTTTCATTTGATACAATTAGCTTTGTAGAACTTATTTGAGTTTCATTTGATTCAAATAGCTTTATTTGATTGCGTTTGACTTTCATTTGATATAATTAGCTTTGTAGAACTTATTTGACTTTCATTTGATTCAAATAGCTTTATTTGAATGTGTTTGACTTTCATTTGATTCAATTAGCTTTGTAGAATGTATTTGACTTTCATTTGATTCAAAATAGCTTTGTTTGAATGTGTTTGACTTTCATTTGATTCAATTAGCTTTGTTTGAATGTGTTTGACTTTAATTTTATTCAATTAGCGTTTTAGAATGTATTAGACTTTTATTTGATTTAATTAGCTTTGTTTGAATGTATTTGACTCTCATTTGATTCAAATAGCTTTGTTTGAATGTGTTTGACTTTCATTTGATTCAAATAGCTTTGTTTGAATGTGTTTGACTTTCATTTGATTCAATTAGCTTTGTAGAATGTATTTGACTTTCATTTGATTAAAATAGCTTTGTTTGAATGTTCTTGACTTTCATCTGATTCAATTAGCTTTGTTTGAATGTGTGTGACTTTCTTTTGATTCAATTAGCTTTGTTGTATGTATTTGACTTTCATTTGATTCAAATAGCTTTTTTTGAATGCGTTTAACTTTCATTTGATTCAATTAGCTTTGTAGAATACATTTCACTTTCATTTAATTTAAACAACTTTGTTTGAATGTGTTTGACTTTCATTTGACTCAAATAGCTTTATTTGATTGCGTTTGACTTTCATTTGATACAATTAGCTTTGTAGAACGTATTTGACTTTCATTTGATTCAAATAGCTTTGTTTTAATGTGTTTGACTTTCATTTGATTCAATTAGCTTTGTAGAATGTATTTAACTGTCATTTGATTCAAATAGCTTTGTTTGAATGTGTTTGAATTTTATTTAATTCAATTTGCTTTGTAGAATGCATTTCACTTTCATTTGATTTATATAGCTTTGTTTGAATGTGTTTGACTTTCGTTTAAATTAAAAAGCTTTTTTTGAATGTGTTTGACTTTCATTTGATTTAAAAGGCTTTGTTTGAATGTGTTTGACTTTCATTTGATTCAATTAGCTTTGTTGAATGTATTTGACTTTCATTTGTTTCAATTTGCTTTGTAGAATGTATTTGACTTTCATTTTCTTCAAATAGCTTTGTTTGAATGTGTTTGACTTTCATTTGATTCAATTAGCTTTGTAGAATGTATTTGAATTTCACTTGGTTCAAATAGTTTTATTTGAATGTGTTTTGACTTTCATTTGATTCAATTAGCTTTGTAGAATGTATTAGACTTTTATTTAATTTAATTAGCTTTGTTTGAATATATTTGAATCTCATTTGATTCAAATAGCTTTGTTTGAATGTGTTTGACTTTAATTTGATTCAAATAGCTTTGTTTGAATGTGTTTGACTTTCCTTTGATTCAATTAGCTTTGTAGAATGTATTTGACTCTCATTTGATTCAAATAGCTTTGTTTGAATGCATTTAACTTTCATTTGATTCAATTAGCTTTGTAGAATACATTTCACTTTCATTTAATTTAAACAACTTTGTTTGAATATGTTTGACTTTCATTTGACTCAAATAGCTTTATTTGAATGTGTTTGACTTTCATTTGATTCAATTAGCTTTGTTTGAATGTGTTTGACTTTAATTTTATTCAGTTAGCGTTGTAGAATGTATTAGACTTTTATTTGATTTAATTGGCTTTGTTTGAATGTATTTGACTCTCATTTGATTCAAATAGCTTTGTGTGAATGTGTTTGACTTTCATTTGATTCAATTAGCTTTGTTTGAATGTATTTGACTTTCAATTGATTCAAATAGCTTTGTTTGAATGTGTTTGACTTTCATTTGATTCAATTAGCTTTGTAGAATGTATTTGACATTCATTTAATTTAAATAGCTTTGTTTGAATGTGTTTGACTTTCATTTGATTCAATTAGCTTTGTTTGAATGTGTTTTGACTTTCATTTGATTCAAATAGCTTTGTTTGAATGTGTTTGACTTTCATTTGATGCAATTAGCTTTGTAGAATGTATTTGACTCTCATTTGATTCAAATAGCTTTGTTTGAATGCGTTTAACTTTCTTTTGATTCAATTAGCTTTGTAGAATACATTTCACTTTCATTTAATTTAAACAACTTTGTTTGAATGTGTTTGACTTTCATTTGACTCAAATAGCTTTATTTGATTGCGTTTGACTTTCATTTGATACAATTAACTTTGTAGAACGTATTTAACTTTCATTTGATTCAAATAGCTTTGTTTAAATGTGTTTGATTTTCAATTGATTCAATTTGCTTTGTAGAATGTATTTGACTGTCATTTGATTCAAATAGCTTTGTTTGAATGTGTTTGACTTTCATTTGATTCAATTAGCTTTGTAGAATGTATTTGACTCTCATTTGATTCAAATAGCTTTTTTTGAATGCGTTTAACTTTCATTTGATTCAATTAGGTTAGTAGAATACATTTTACTTTCATTCAATTTAAACAACTTTGTTTGAATGTGTTTGAATTTAATTTGACTCAAATAGCTTTATTTGATTGCGTTTGACTTTCATTTGTTACAATTAGCTTTGTAGAAATTATTTGACTTTCGTTTGATTCAAATAGCTTTGTTTGAATGTGTTTGACATTCATTTGATTCCATCAGCTTTGTAGAATATCTTTGACTTTCAATTGATTCAAATAGCTTTGTTTGAATGTGTTTGACTTTCATTTGATTCAATTAGCTTTGTAGAATGTATTTGACTTTCATATGATTTAAAGAGCTTTATTTGAATGTGTTTGACTTTCATTTGATTCAATTAGCTTTATTTGAATGTGTTTGACTTTGATTTGATTCAATTAGCTTTGTAGAATGTATTTGACTTTCATTTGATTCAAATAGCTTTGTTTGAATTTATTTAACTCTCATTTGATTCAAATAGCTTTGTTTGAATGTGTTTGACTTTCAATTGATTCAATTAGTTTTGTAGAATGTATTTAACTGTCATTTGATTCAAATAGCTTTGTTTGAATGTGTTTGAATTTCATTTAATTCAATTTGCTTTGTAGAATGCATTTCACTTTCATTTGATTTATATAGCTTTGTTTGAATGTGTTTGACTTTCGTTTAAATTAAAAAGCTTTTTTTTGAATGTGTTTGACTTTCATTTGATTTAAAAGGCTTTGTTTGAATGTGTTTGACTTTCATTTGATTCAATTAGCTTTGTTGAATGTATTTGACTTTCATTTGTTTCAATTTGCTTTGTAGAATGTATTTGACTTTCATTTTCTTCAAATAGCTTTGTTTGAATGTGTTTGACTTTCATTTGATTCAATTAGCTTTGTAGAATGTATTTGAATTTCACTTGGTTCAAATAGTTTTATTTGAATGTGTTTGACTTTCATTTGATTCAATTAGCTTTGTAGAATGTATTAGACTTTTATTTAATTTAATTAGCTTTGTTTGAATATATTTGAATCTCATTTGATTCAAATAGCTTTGTTTGAATGTGTTTGACTTTAATTTGATTCAAATAGCTTTGTTTGAATGTGTTTGACTTTCCTTTGATTCAATTAGCTTTGTAGAATGTATTTGACTCTCATTTGATTCAAATAGCTTTGTTTGAATGCGTTTAACTTTCATTTGATTCAATTAGCTTTGTAGAATACATTTCACTTTCATTTAATTTAAACAACTTTGTTTGAATATGTTTGACTTTCATTTGACTCAAATAGCTTTATTTGAATGTGTTTGACTTTCATTTGATTCAATTAGCTTTGTTTGAATGTGTTTGACTTTAATTTTATTCAGTTAGCGTTGTAGAATGTATTAGACTTTTATTTGATTTAATTGGCTTTGTTTGAATGTATTTGACTCTCATTTGATTCAAATAGCTTTGTGTGAATGTGTTTGACTTTCATTTGATTCAATTAGCTTTGTTTGAATGTATTTGACTTTCAATTGATTCAAATAGCTTTGTTTGAATGTGTTTGACTTTCATTTGATTCAATTAGCTTTGTAGAATGTATTTGACATTCATTTAATTTAAATAGCTTTGTTTGAATGTGTTTGACTTTCATTTGATTCAATTAGCTTTGTTTGAATGTGTTTGACTTTCATTTGATTCAATTAGCTTTGTAGAATGTATTTGACATTCATTTAATTTAAATAGCTTTGTTTGAATGTGTTTGAATTTCATTTGATTCCATCAGCTTTGTAGAATGTATTTGACTTTCATTTGATTCCATCAGCTTTGTTTAAATTTATTTGACTTTCATTTGATTCAAATAGCTTTGTTTGAATGTGGTTGACTTTCATTTGATTCAATTAGCTATGTAGAATGTATTTGACTTTCATTTAAGTCAAATAGCTTTGTTTGAATGTGTTAGACTTTCATTTGATTCAATTAGCTTTGTAGAATGTATTTGACATTCATTTAATAAAAATAGTTTTGTTTTAATGTGTTTGACTTTCATTTGATTCAATTAGCTTTGTATGAATGTGTTTGACTTTCATTTGATTCAATTAGCTTTGTATGAATGTGTTTGACTTTCATTTGATTCAATTAGCTTTGTAGAATGTATTTGACTTGCATTTGATTCAAATAGCTTTGTTAGAATTTATTTGACTCTCATTTGATTCAAATAGCTTTGTTTGAATGTGTTTGACTTTCATTTGATTCAATTAGCTTTGTAGAATGTATTTGACTTTCATTTGATTCAAATAGCTTTATTTGAATGTGTTTGACTTTGATTTGATTCAATTAGCTTTGTAGAATGTATTTGACTTTCTTTTGGTTCGAAATCTTTGTTTGAATAAGTTTGACTTTCATTTGATTCAATTAGCTTTGTTTGAATGTGTTTGACTTTAATTTTATTCAATTAGCGTTGTAGAATGTATTAGACTTTTATTTGATTCAATTAGCTTTGTTTGAATGTATTTGACTCTCATTTGATTCAAATAGCTTTGTTTTAATGTGTTTGACTTTCATTTGATTCAAATAGCTTTGTTTGAATGTGTTTGACTTTCATTTGATTCAATTAGCTTTGTAGAATGTATTTGACTTTCATTTGATTAAAATAGCTTTGTTTGAATGTGCTTGACTTTCATCTGATTCAATTAGCTTTGTTTGAATGTTTGTGACTTTCATTTGATTCAATTAGCTTTGTTGAATGTATTTGACTTTCATTTGATTCAAATAGCTTTGTTTGAATGCGTTTAACTTTCATTTGATTCAATTAGCTTTGTAGAATACATTTCACTTTCATTTAATTTAAACAACTTTGTTTGAATGTGTTTGAATTTCATTTGACTCAAATAGCTTCATTTGATTGCGTTTGACTTTCATTTGATACAATTAGCTTTGTAGAACGTATTTGACTTTCATTTTATTCAAATAGCTTTGTTTGAATGTGTTTGACTTTCATTTGATTCAATTAGCTTTGTAGAAAGTATTTGACTTTCATTTGATTAAAATAGCTTTGTTTGAATGTGCTTGACTTTCATTTGATTCACTTAGCTTTGTTTGAATGTGTTTGACTTTCATTTGATTCAATTAGATTTGTTTGAATGTGTTTGACTATCATTTGATTCAATTAGCTTTGTTTGAATGTGTTTGACTTCATTTGATTCAATTAGCTTTGTAGAATGTATTTGACTCTCATTTGATTCAAATAGCTTTGTTTGAATGCGTTTAACTTTCATTATTACCATAGTAGAATACATTTCACTTTTATTTAATTTAAACAACTTTGTTTGAATGTGTTTGACTTTCATTTGACTCAAATAACTTTATTTGATTGCGTTTGACTTTCATTTGATACAATTAGCTTTGTAAAACGTATTTAACTTTCATTTGATTCAAATAGCTTTGTTTGAATGTGTTTGACTTTCATTTGATTCAATTAGCTTTGTAGAATGTATTTGACTCTCATTTGATTCAAATAGCTTTGTTTGAATGCGTTTAACTTTTATTTGATTCAATTAGCTTAGTAAAATACATTTCACTTTCATTCAATTTAAACAACTTTATTT
This sequence comes from Chenopodium quinoa, assembly GCF_001683475.1. NCBI lineage: Eukaryota > Viridiplantae > Streptophyta > Magnoliopsida > Caryophyllales > Amaranthaceae > Chenopodium > Chenopodium quinoa. The sequence continues at coordinate 43,561 of NW_018745002.1, forward strand.
GAATGTGTTTGACTTTCATTTGACTCAAATAGCTTTATTTGATTGTGTTTGACTTTCATTTGATACAATTAGCTTTGTAGAACTTATTTGAGTTTCATTTGATTCAAATAGCTTTATTTGATTGCGTTTGACTTTCATTTGATATAATTAGCTTTGTAGAACTTATTTGACTTTCATTTGATTCAAATAGCTTTATTTGAATGTGTTTGACTTTCATTTGATTCAATTAGCTTTGTAGAATGTATTTGACTTTCATTTGATTCAAAATAGCTTTGTTTGAATGTGTTTGACTTTCATTTGATTCAATTAGCTTTGTTTGAATGTGTTTGACTTTAATTTTATTCAATTAGCGTTTTAGAATGTATTAGACTTTTATTTGATTTAATTAGCTTTGTTTGAATGTATTTGACTCTCATTTGATTCAAATAGCTTTGTTTGAATGTGTTTGACTTTCATTTGATTCAAATAGCTTTGTTTGAATGTGTTTGACTTTCATTTGATTCAATTAGCTTTGTAGAATGTATTTGACTTTCATTTGATTAAAATAGCTTTGTTTGAATGTTCTTGACTTTCATCTGATTCAATTAGCTTTGTTTGAATGTGTGTGACTTTCTTTTGATTCAATTAGCTTTGTTGTATGTATTTGACTTTCATTTGATTCAAATAGCTTTTTTTGAATGCGTTTAACTTTCATTTGATTCAATTAGCTTTGTAGAATACATTTCACTTTCATTTAATTTAAACAACTTTGTTTGAATGTGTTTGACTTTCATTTGACTCAAATAGCTTTATTTGATTGCGTTTGACTTTCATTTGATACAATTAGCTTTGTAGAACGTATTTGACTTTCATTTGATTCAAATAGCTTTGTTTGAATGTGTTTGACTTTCAATTGATTCAATTAGCTTTGTAGAATGTATTTAACTGTCATTTGATTCAAATAGCTTTGTTTGAATGTGTTTGAATTTTATTTAATTCAATTTGCTTTGTAGAATGCATTTCACTTTCATTTGATTTATATAGCTTTGTTTGAATGTGTTTGACTTTCGTTTAAATTAAAAAGCTTTTTTTGAATGTGTTTGACTTTCATTTGATTTAAAAGGCTTTGTTTGAATGTGTTTGACTTTCATTTGATTCAATTAGCGTTGTTTGACTGTGTTTGACTTTCATTTGTTTCAATTTGCTTTGTAGAATGTATTTGACTTTCATTTAATTTAAATAGATTTGTTTGAATGTGTTTGACTTTAATTTGATTCAAATAGTTTTGTTTGTATGTGTTTGACTTTCCTTTGATTCAATTAGCTTTGTAGAATGTATTTGACTCTCATTTGATTCAAATAGCTTTGTTTGAATGCGTTTAACTTTCATTTGATTCAATTAGCTTTGTAGAATACATTTCACTTTCATTTAATTTAAACAACTTTGTTTGAATATGTTTGACTTTCATTTGACTCAAATAGCTTTATTTGAATGTGTTTGACTTTCATTTGATTCAATTAGCTTTGTTTGAATGTGTTTGACTTTAATTTTATTCAGTTAGCGTTGTAGAATGTATTAGACTTTTATTTGATTTAATTGGCTTTGTTTGAATGTATTTGACTCTCATTTGATTCAAATAGCTTTGTGTGAATGTGTTTGACTTTCATTTGATTCAATTAGCTTTGTTTGAATGTATTTGACTTTCAATTGATTCAAATAGCTTTGTTTGAATGTGTTTGACTTTCATTTGATTCAATTAGCTTTGTAGAATGTATTTGACATTCATTTAATTTAAATAGCTTTGTTTGAATGTGTTTGACTTTCATTTGATTCAATTAGCTTTGTTTGAATGTGTTTGACTTTCATTTGATTCAATTAGCTTTGTAGAATGTATTTGACATTCATTTAATTTAAATAGCTTTGTTTGAATGTGTTTGAATTTCATTTGATTCCATCAGCTTTGTAGAATGTATTTGACTTTCATTTGATTCCATCAGCTTTGTTTAAATTTATTTGACTTTCATTTGATTCAAATAGCTTTGTTTGAATGTGGTTGACTTTCATTTGATTCAATTAGCTATGTAGAATGTATTTGACTTTCATTTAAGTCAAATAGCTTTGTTTGAATGTGTTAGACTTTCATTTGATTCAATTAGCTTTGTAGAATGTATTTGACATTCATTTAATAAAAATAGTTTTGTTTTAATGTGTTTGACTTTCATTTGATTCAATTAGCTTTGTATGAATGTGTTTGACTTTCATTTGATTCAATTAGCTTTGTATGAATGTGTTTGACTTTCATTTGATTCAATTAGCTTTGTAGAATGTATTTGACTTGCATTTGATTCAAATAGCTTTGTTAGAATTTATTTGACTCTCATTTGATTCAAATAGCTTTGTTTGAATGTGTTTGACTTTCATTTGATTCAATTAGCTTTGTAGAATGTATTTGACTTTCATTTGATTCAATTAGCTTTGTTTGAATGTGTTTGACTTTAATTTTATTCAATTAGCGTTGTAGAATGTATTAGACTTTTATTTGATTCAATTAGCTTTGTTTGAATGTATTTGACTCTCATTTGATTCAAATAGCTTTGTTTTAATGTGTTTGACTTTCATTTGATTCAAATAGCTTTGTTTGAATGTGTTTGACTTTCATTTGATTCAATTAGCTTTGTAGAATGTATTTGACTTTCATTTGATTAAAATAGCTTTGTTTGAATGTGCTTGACTTTCATCTGATTCAATTAGCTTCATTTGATTGCGTTTGACTTTCATTTGATACAATTAGCTTTGTAGAACGTATTTGACTTTCATTTTATCAAATAGCTTTGTTTGAATGTGTTTGACTTTCATTTGATTCAATTAGCTTTGTAGAAAGTATTTGACTTTCATTTGATTAAAATAGCTTTGTTTGAATGTGCTTGACTTTCATTTGATTCACTTAGCTTTGTTTGAATGTGTTTGACTTTCATTTGATTCAATTAGATTTGTTTGAATGTGTTTGACTATCATTTGATTCAATAAGCTTTGTTTGAATGTGTTTGACTTCATTTGATTCAATTAGCTTTGTAGAATGTATTTGACTCTCATTTGATTCAAATAGCTTTGTTTGAATGCGTTTAACTTTCATTATTACCATTGTAGAATACATTTCACTTTTATTTAATTTAAACAACTTTGTTTGAATGTGTTTGACTTTCATTTGACTCAAATAACTTTATTTGATTGCGTTTGACTTTCATTTGATACAATTAGCTTTGTAAAACGTATTTAACTTTCATTTGATTCAAATAGCTTTGTTTGAATGTGTTTGACTTTCATTTGATTCAATTAGCTTTGTAGAATGTATTTAACTCTCATTTGATTCAAATAGCTTGTTTGAATGCGTTTAACTTTTATTTGATTCAATTAGCTTAGTAAAATACATTTCACTTTCATTCAATTTAAACAACTTTATTTGAATGTGTTTGACTTTTATTTGACTCAAATAGCTTTATTTGATTGTGTTTGACTTTCATTTGATACAATTAGCTTTGTAGAACTTATTTGAGTTTCATTTGATTCAAATAGCTTTATTTGATTGCGTTTGACTTTCATTTGATATAATTAGCTTTGTAGAACTTATTTGACTTTCATTTGATTCAAATAGCTTTATTTGAATGTGTTTGACTTTCATTTGATTCAATTAGCTTTGTAGAATGTATTTGACTTTCATTTGATTCAAAATAGCTTTGTTTGAATGTGTTTGACTTTCATTTGATTCAATTAGCTTTGTTTGAATGTGTTTGACTTTAATTTTATTCAATTAGCGTTTTAGAATGTATTAGACTTTTATTTGATTTAATTAGCTTTGTTTGAATGTATTTGACTCTCATTTGATTCAAATAGCTTTGTTTGAATGTGTTTGACTTTCATTTGATTCAAATAGCTTTGTTTGAATGTGTTTGACTTTCATTTGATTCAATTAGCTTTGTAGAATGTATTTGACTTTCATTTGATTAAAATAGCTTTGTTTGAATGTTCTTGACTTTCATCTGATTCAATTAGCTTTGTTTGAATGTGTGTGACTTTCTTTTGATTCAATTAGCTTTGTTGTATGTATTTGACTTTCATTTGATTCAAATAGCTTTTTTTGAATGCGTTTAACTTTCATTTGATTCAATTAGCTTTGTAGAATACATTTCACTTTCATTTAATTTAAACAACTTTGTTTGAATGTGTTTGACTTTCATTTGACTCAAATAGCTTTATTTGAATGTGTTTGACTTTCATTTGATTCAATTAGCTTTGTTTGAATGTGTTTGACTTTAATTTTATTCAGTTAGCGTTGTAGAATGTTATAGACTTTTATTTGATTTAATTGGCTTTGTTTGAATGTATTTGACTCTCATTTGATTCAAATAGCTTTGTGTGAATGTGTTTGACTTTCATTTGATTCAATTAGCTTTGTTTGAATGTATTTGACTTTCAATTGATTCAAATAGCTTTGTTTGAATGTGTTTGACTTTCATTTGATTCAATTAGCTTTGTAAAATGTATTTGACATTCATTTAATTTAAATAGCTTTGTTTGAATGTGTTTGACTTTCATTTGATTCAATTAGCTTTTGTTTGAATGTGTTTGACTTTCATTTGATTCAATTAGCTTTGTAGAATGTATTTGACATTCATTTAATTTAAATAGCTTTGTTTGAATGTTTTTGAATTTCATTTGATTCCATCAGCTTTGTAGAATGTATTTGACTTTCATTTGATTCCATCAGCTTTGTTTAAATTTATTTGACTTTCATTTGATTCAAATAGCTTTGTTTGAATGTGGTTGACTTTCATTTGATTCAATTAGCTATGTAGAATGTATTTGACTTTCATTTAAGTCAAATAGCTTTGTTTGAATGTGTTAGACTTTCATTTGATTCAATTAGCTTTGTAGAATGTATTTGACATTCATTTAATAAAAATAGTTTTGTTTTAATGTGTTTGACTTTCATTTGATTCAATTAGCTTTGTATGAATGTGTTTGACTTTCATTTGATTCAATTAGCTTTGTATGAATGTGTTTGACTTTCATTTGATTCAATTAGCTTTGTAGAATGTATTTGACTTGCATTTGATTCAAATAGCTTTGTTAGAATTTATTTGACTCTCATTTGATTCAAATAGCTTTGTTTGAATGTGTTTGACTTTCATTTGATTCAATTAGCTTTGTAGAATGTATTTGACTTTCATTTGATTCAATTAGCTTTGTTTGAATGTGTTTGACTTTAATTTTATTCAATTAGCGTTGTAGAATGTATTAGACTTTTATTTGATTCAATTAGCTTTGTTTGAATGTATTTGACTCTCATTTGATTCAAATAGCTTTGTTTTAATGTGTTTGACTTTCATTTGATTCAAATAGCTTTGTTTGAATGTGTTTGACTTTCATTTGATTCAATTAGCTTTGTAGAATGTATTTGACTTTCATTTGATTAAAATAGCTTTGTTTGAATGTGCTTGACTTTCATCTGATTCAATTAGCTTCATTTGATTGCGTTTGACTTTCATTTGATACAATTAGCTTTGTAGAACGTATTTGACTTTCATTTTATCAAATAGCTTTGTTTGAATGTGTTTGACTTTCATTTGATTCAATTAGCTTTGTAGAAAGTATTTGACTTTCATTTGATTAAAATAGCTTTGTTTGAATGTGCTTGACTTTCATTTGATTCACTTAGCTTTGTTTGAATGTGTTTGACTTTCATTTGATTCACTTAGATTTGTTTGAATGTGTTTGACTATCATTTGATTCAATAAGCTTTGTTTGAATGTGTTTGACTTCATTTGATTCAATTAGCTTTGTAGAATGTATTTGACTCTCATTTGATTCAAATAGCTTTGTTTGAATGCGTTTAACTTTCATTATTACCATTGTAGAATACATTTCACTTTTATTTAATTTAAACAACTTTGTTTGAATGTGTTTGACTTTCATTTGACTCAAATAACTTTATTTGATTGCGTTTGACTTTCATTTGATACAATTAGCTTTGTAAAACGTATTTAACTTTCATTTTGATTCAAATAGCTTTGTTTGAATGTGTTTGACTTTCATTTGATTCAATTAGCTTTGTAGAATGTATTTGACTCTCATTTGATTCAAATAGCTTTGTTTGAATGCGTTTAACTTTTATTTGATTCAATTAGCTTAGTAAAATACATTTCACTTTCATTCAATTTTAAACAACTTTATTTGAATGTGTTTGACTTTTATTTGACTCAAATAGCTTTATTTGATTGTGTTTGACTTTCATTTGATACAATTAGCTTTGTAGAACTTATTTGAGTTTCATTTGATTCAAATAGCTTTATTTGATTGCGTTTGACTTTCATTTGATATAATTAGCTTTGTAGAACTTATTTGACTTTCATTTGATTCAAATAGCTTTATTTGAATGTGTTTGACTTTCATTTGATTCAATTAGCTTTGTAGAATGTATTTGACTTTCATTTGATTCAAAATAGCTTTGTTTGAATGTGTTTGACTTTCATTTGATTCAATTAGCTTTGTTTGAATGTGTTTGACTTTAATTTTATTCAATTAGCGTTTTAGAATGTATTAGACTTTTATTTGATTTAATTAGCTTTGTTTGAATGTATTTGACTCTCATTTGATTCAAATAGCTTTGTTTGAATGTGTTTGACTTTCATTTGATTCAAATAGCTTTGTTTGAATGTGTTTGACTTTCATTTGATTCAATTAGCTTTGTAGAATGTATTTGACTTTCATTTGATTAAAATAGCTTTGTTTGAATGTTCTTGACTTTCATCTGATTCAATTAGCTTTGTTTGAATGTGTGTGACTTTCTTTTGATTCAATTAGCTTTGTTGTATGTATTTGACTTTCATTTGATTCAAATAGCTTTTTTTGAATGCGTTTTAACTTTCATTTGATTCAATTAGCTTTGTAGAATACATTTCACTTTCATTTAATTTAAACAACTTTGTTTGAATGTGTTTGTCTTTCATTTGACTCAAATAGCTTTATTTGATTGCGTTTGACTTTCATTTGATACAATTAGCTTTGTAGAACGTATTTGACTTTCATTTGATTCAAATAGCTTTGTTTTAATGTGTTTGACTTTCATTTGATTCAATTAGCTTTGTAGAATGTATTTAATTGTCATTTGATTCAAATAGCTTTGTTTGAATGTGTTTGAATTTTATTTAATTCAATTTGCTTTGTAGAATGCATTTCACTTTCATTTGATTTATATAGCTTTGTTTGAATGTGTTTGACTTTCGTTTAAATTAAAAAGCTTTTTTTGAATGTGTTTGACTTTCATTTGATTTAAAAGGCTTTGTTTGAATGTGTTTGACTTTCATTTGATTCAATTAGCTTTGTTGAATGTATTTGACTTTCATTTGTTTCAATTTGCTTTGTAGAATGTATTTGACTTTCATTTTCTTCAAATAGCTTTGTTTGAATGTGTTTGACTTTCATTTGATTCAATTAGCTTTGTAGAATGTATTTGAATTTCACTTGGTTCAAATAGTTTTATTTGAATGTGTTTGACTTTCATTTGATTCAATTAGCTTTGTAGAATGTATTAGACTTTTATTTAATTTAATTAGCTTTGTTTGAATATATTTGAATCTCATTTGATTCAAATAGCTTTGTTTGAATGTGTTTGACTTTAATTTGATTCAAATAGCTTTGTTGAATGTGTTTGACTTTCCTTTGATTCAATTAGCTTTGTAGAATGTATTTGACTCTCATTTGATTCAAATAGCTTTGTTTGAATGCGTTTAACTTTCATTTGATTCAATTAGCTTTGTAGAATACATTTCACTTTCATTTAATTTAAACAACTTTGTTTGAATATGTTTGACTTTCATTTGACTCAAATAGCTTTATTTGAATGTGTTTGACTTTCATTTGATTCAATTAGCTTTGTTTGAATGTGTTTGACTTTAATTTTATTCAGTTAGCGTTGTAGAATGTATTAGACTTTTATTTGATTTAATTGGCTTTGTTTGAATGTATTTGACTCTCATTTGATTCAAATAGCTTTGTGTGAATGTGTTTGACTTTCATTTGATTCAATTAGCTTTGTTTGAATGTATTTGACTTTCAATTGATTCAAATAGCTTTGTTTGAATGTGTTTGACTTTCATTTGATTCAATTAGCTTTGTAGAATGTATTTGACATTCATTTAATTTAAATAGCTTTGTTTGAATGTGTTTGACTTTCATTTGATTCAATTAGCTTTGTTTGAATGTGTTTGACTTTCATTTGATTCAAATAGCTTTGTTTGAATGTGTTTGACTTTCATTTGATGCAATTAGCTTTGTAGAATGTATTTGACTCTCATTTGATTCAAATAGCTTTGTTTGAATGCGTTTAACTTTCTTTTGATTCAATTAGCTTTGTAGAATACATTTCACTTTCATTTAATTTAAACAACTTTGTTTGAATGTGTTTGACTTTCATTTGACTCAAATAGCTTTATTTGATTGCGTTTGACTTTCATTTGATACAATTAACTTTGTAGAACGTATTTAACTTTCATTTGATTCAAATAGCTTTGTTTAAATGTGTTTGATTTTCAATTGATTCAATTTGCTTTGTAGAATGTATTTGACTGTCATTTGATTCAAATAGCTTTGTTTGAATGTGTTTGACTTTCATTTGATTCAATTAGCTTTGTAGAATGTATTTGACTCTCATTTGATTCAAATAGCTTTTTTTGAATGCGTTTAACTTTCATTTGATTCAATTAGGTTAGTAGAATACATTTTACTTTCATTCAATTTAAACAACTTTGTTTGAATGTGTTTGAATTTAATTTGACTCAAATAGCTTTATTTGATTGCGTTTGACTTTCATTTGTTACAATTAGCTTTGTAGAAATTATTTGACTTTCGTTTGATTCAAATAGCTTTGTTTGAATGTGTTTGACATTCATTTGATTCCATCAGCTTTGTAGAATATCTTTGACTTTCAATTGATTCAAATAGCTTTGTTTGAATGTGTTTGACTTTCATTTGATTCAATTAGCTTTGTAGAATGTATTTGACTTTCATATGATTTAAAGAGCTTTATTTGAATGTGTTTGACTTTCATTTGATTCAATTAGCTTTATTTGAATGTGTTTGACTTTGATTTGATTCAATTAGCTTTGTAGAATGTATTTGACTTTCATTTTGATTCAAATAGCTTTGTTTGAATTTATTTAACTCTCATTTGATTCAAATAGCTTTGTTTGAATGTGTTTGACTTTCAATTGATTCAATTAGTTTTGTAGAATGTATTTAACTGTCATTTGATTCAAATAGCTTTGTTTGAATGTGTTTGAATTTCATTTAATTCAATTTGCTTTGTAGAATGCATTTTCACTTTCATTTGATTTATATAGCTTTGTTTGAATGTGTTTGACTTTCGTTTAAATTAAAAGCTTTTTTTGAATGTGTTTGACTTTCATTTGATTTAAAAGGCTTTGTTTGAATGTGTTTGACTTTCATTTGATTCAATTAGCTTTGTTGAATGTATTTGACTTTCATTTGTTTCAATTTGCTTTGTAGAATGTATTTGACTTTCATTTTCTTCAAATAGCTTTGTTTGAATGTGTTTGACTTTCATTTGATTCAATTAGCTTTGTAGAATGTATTTGAATTTCACTTGGTTCAAATAGTTTTATTTGAATGTGTTTGACTTTCATTTGATTCAATTAGCTTTGTAGAATGTATTAGACTTTTATTTAATTTAATTAGCTTTGTTTGAATATATTTGAATCTCATTTGATTCAAATAGCTTTGTTTGAATGTGTTTGACTTTAATTTGATTCAAATAGCTTTGTTTGAATGTGTTTGACTTTCCTTTGATTCAATTAGCTTTGTAGAATGTATTTGACTCTCATTTGATTCAAATAGCTTTGTTTGAATGCGTTTAACTTTCATTTGATTCAATTAGCTTTGTAGAATACATTTTCACTTTCATTTAATTTAAACAACTTTGTTTGAATATGTTTGACTTTCATTTGACTCAAATAGCTTTATTTGAATGTGTTTGACTTTCATTTGATTCAATTAGCTTTGTTTGAATGTGTTTGACTTTAATTTTATTCAGTTAGCGTTGTAGAATGTATTAGACTTTTATTTGATTTAATTGGCTTTGTTTGAATGTATTTGACTCTCATTTGATTCAAATAGCTTTGTGTGAATGTGTTTGACTTTCATTTGATTCAATTAGCTTTGTTTGAATGTATTTGACTTTCAATTGATTCAAATAGCTTTGTTTGAATGTGTTTGACTTTCATTTGATTCAATTAGCTTTGTAGAATGTATTTGACATTCATTTAATTTAAATAGCTTTGTTTGAATGTGTTTGACTTTCATTTGATTCAATTAGCTTTGTTTGAATGTGTTTGACTTTCATTTGATTCAATTAGCTTTGTAGAATGTATTTGACATTCATTTAATTTAAATAGCTTTGTTTGAATGTTTTTGAATTTCATTTGATTCCATCAGCTTTGTAGAATGTATTTGACTTTCATTTGATTCCATCAGCTTTGTTTAAATTTATTTGACTTTCATTTGATTCAAATAGCTTTGTTTGAATGTGGTTGACTTTCATTTGATTCAATTAGCTATGTAGAATGTATTTGACTTTCATTTAAGTCAAATAGCTTTGTTTGAATGTGTTAGACTTTCATTTGATTCAATTAGCTTTGTAGAATGTATTTGACATTCATTTAATAAAAATAGTTTTGTTTTAATGTGTTTGACTTTCATTTGATTCAATTAGCTTTGTATGAATGTGTTTGACTTTCATTTGATTCAATTAGCTTTGTATGAATGTGTTTGACTTTCATTTGATTCAATTAGCTTTGTAGAATGTATTTGACTTGCATTTGATTCAAATAGCTTTGTTAGAATTTATTTGACTCTCATTTGATTCAAATAGCTTTGTTTGAATGTGTTTGACTTTCATTTGATTCAATTAGCTTTGTAGAATGTATTTGACTTTCATTTGATTCAATTAGCTTTGTTTGAATGTGTTTGACTTTAATTTTATTCAATTAGCGTTGTAGAATGTATTAGACTTTTATTTGATTCAATTAGCTTTGTTTGAATGTATTTGACTCTCATTTGATTCAAATAGCTTTGTTTTTAATGTGTTTGACTTTCATTTGATTCAAATAGCTTTGTTTGAATGTGTTTGACTTTCATTTGATTCAATTAGCTTTGTAGAATGTATTTGACTTTCATTTGATTAAAATAGCTTTGTTTGAATGTGCTTGACTTTCATCTGATTCAATTAGCTTCATTTGATTGCGTTTGACTTTCATTTGATACAATTAGCTTTGTAGAACGTATTTGACTTTCATTTTATCAAATAGCTTTGTTTGAATGTGTTTGACTTTCATTTGATTCAATTAGCTTTGTAGAAAGTATTTGACTTTCATTTGATTAAAATAGCTTTGTTTGAATGTGCTTGACTTTCATTTGATTCACTTAGCTTTGTTTGAATGTGTTTGACTTTCATTTGATTCACTTAGATTTGTTTGAATGTGTTTGACTATCATTTGATTCAATAAGCTTTGTTTGAATGTGTTTGACTTCATTTGATTCAATTAGCTTTGTAGAATGTATTTGACTCTCATTTGATTCAAATAGCTTTGTTTGAATGCGTTTAAACTTTCATTATTACCATTGTAGAATACATTTCCACTTTTATTTAATTTAAACAACTTTGTTTGAATGTGTTTGACTTTCATTTGACTCAAATAACTTTATTTGATTGCGTTTGACTTTCATTTGATACAATTAGCTTTGTAAAAACGTATTTAACTTTCATTTGATTCAAATAGCTTTGTTTGAATGTGTTTGACTTTCATTTGATTCAATTAGCTTTGTAGAATGTATTTGACTCTCATTTGATTCAAATAGCTTTGTTTGAATGCGTTTTAACTTTTATTTGATTCAATTAGCTTAGTAAAATACATTTCACTTTCATTCAATTTAAACAACTTTATTTGAATGTGTTTGACTTTTATTTGACTCAAATAGCTTTAATTTGATTGTGTTTGACTTTCATTTGATACAATTAGCTTTGTAGAACTTATTTGAGTTTCATTTGATTCAAATAGCTTTATTTGATTGCGTTTGACTTTCATTTGATATAATTAGCTTTGTAGAACTTATTTGACTTTCATTTTGATTCAAATAGCTTTATTTGAATGTGTTTGACTTTCATTTGATTCAATTAGCTTTGTAGAATGTATTTGACTTTCATTTGATTCAAAAATAGCTTTGTTTGAATGTGTTTGACTTTCATTTGATTCAAATTAGCTTGTTTGAATGTGTTTGACTTTAATTTTATTCAATTAGCGTTTTAGAATGTATTAGACTTTTATTTGATTTAATTAGCTTTGTTTGAATGTATTGACTCTCATTTGATTCAAATAGCTTTGTTTGAATGTGTTTGACTTTCATTTGATTCAAATAGCTTTGTTTGAATGTGTTTGACTTTCATTTGATTCAATTAGCTTTGTAGAATGTAATTTGACTTTCATTTGATTAAAATAGCTTTGTTTGAATGTTCTTGACTTTCATCTGATTCAATTAGCTTTGTTTGAATGTGTGTGACTTTCTTTTGATTCAATTAGCTTTGTTGTATGTATTTGACTTTCATTTGATTCAAATAGCTTTTTTGAATGCGTTTAACTTTCATTTGATTCAATTAGCTTTGTAGAATACATTTCACTTTCATTTAATTTAAACAACTTTGTTTGAATGTGTTTGACTTTCATTTGACTCAAATAGCTTTATTTGATTGCGTTTGACTTTCATTTGATACAATTAGCTTTGTAGAACGTATTTGACTTTCATTTGATTCAATAGCTTTGTTTAATGTGTTTGACTTTCATTTGATTCAATTAGCTTTGTAGAATGTATTTAACTGTCATTTGATTCAAATAGCTTTGTTTGAATGTGTTTGAATTTTATTTAATTCAATTTGCTTTGTAGAATGCATTTCACTTTCATTGATTTATATAGCTTTGTTTGAATGTGTTTGACTTTCGTTTAAATTAAAAAGCTTTTTTTGAATGTGTTTGACTTTCATTTGATTTAAAAGGCTTTGTTTGAATGTGTTTGACTTTCATTTGATTCAATTAGCTTTGTTGAATGTATTTGACTTTCATTTGTTTCAATTTGCTTTGTAGAATGTATTTGACTTTCATTTTCTTCAAATAGCTTTGTTTGAATGTGTTTGACTTTCATTTGATTCAATTAGCTTTGTAGAATGTATTTGAATTTCACTTGGTTCAAATAGTTTTATTTGAATGTGTTTGACTTTCATTTGATTCAATTAGCTTTGTAGAATGTATTAGACTTTTATTTAATTTAATTAGCTTTGTTTTGAATATATTTGAATCTCATTTGATTCAAATAGCTTTGTTTGAATGTGTTTGACTTTAATTTGATTCAAATAGCTTTGTTTGAATGTGTTTGACTTTCCTTTGATTCATTAGCTTTGTAGAATGTATTTGACTCTCATTTGATTCAAATAGCTTTGTTTGAATGCATTTAACTTTCATTTGATTCAATTAGCTTTGTAGAATACATTTCACTTTCAATTTAATTTAAACAACTTTGTTTGAATATGTTTGACTTTCATTTGACTCAAATAGCTTTATTTGAATGTGTTTGACTTTCATTTGATTCAATTAGCTTTGTTTGAATGTGTTTGACTTTAATTTTATTCAGTTAGCGTTGTAAGAATGTATTAGACTTTTATTTGATTTAATTGGCTTTGTTTGAATGTATTTGACTCTCATTTGATTCAAATAGCTTTGTGTGAATGTGTTTGACTTTCATTTGATTCAATTAGCTTTGTTTGAATGTATTTGACTTTCAATTGATTCAAATAGCTTTGTTTGAATGTGTTTGACTTTCATTTGATTCAATTAGCTTTGTAGAATGTATTTGACATTCATTTAATTTAAATAGCTTTGTTTGAATGTGTTTGACTTTCATTTGATTCAATTAGCTTTGTTTGAATGTGTTTGACTTTCATTTGATTCAAATAGCTTTGTTTGAATGTGTTTGACTTTCATTTGATGCAATTAGCTTTGTAGAATGTATTTGACTCTCATTTGATTCAAATAGCTTTGTTTGAATGCGTTTAACTTTCTTTTGATTCAATTAGCTTTGTAGAATACATTTCACTTTCATTTAATTTAAACAACTTTGTTTGAATGTGTTTGACTTTCATTTGACTCAAATAGCTTTATTTGATTGCGTTTGACTTTCATTTGATACAATTAACTTTGTAGAACGTATTTAACTTTCATTTGATTCAAATAGCTTTGTTTAAATGTGTTTGATTTTCAATTGATTCAATTTGCTTTGTAGAATGTATTTGACTGTCATTTGATTCAAATAGCTTTGTTTGAATGTGTTTGACTTTCATTTGATTCAATTAGCTTTGTAGAATGTATTTGACTCTCATTTGATTCAAATAGCTTTTTTTGAATGCGTTTAACTTTCATTTGATTCAATTAGGTTAGTAGAATACATTTTACTTTCATTCAATTTAAAAACTTTGTTTGAATGTGTTTGAATTTAATTTGACTCAAATAGCTTTATTTGATTGCGTTTGACTTTCATTTGTTACAATTAGCTTTGTAGAAATTATTTGACTTTCGTTTGATTCAAATAGCTTTGTTTTGAATGTGTTTGACATTCATTTGATTCCATCAGCTTTGTAGAATATCTTTGACTTTCAATTGATTCAAATAGCTTTGTTTGAATGTGTTTGACTTTCATTTGATTCAATTAGCTTTGTAGAATGTATTTGACTTTCATATGATTTAAGAGCTTTATTTGAATGTGTTTGACTTTCATTTGATTCAATTAGCTTTATTTGAATGTGTTTGACTTTGATTTGATTCAATTAGCTTTGTAGAATGTATTTGACTTTCATTTGATTCAAATAGCTTTGTTTGAATTTATTTAACTCTCATTTGATTCAAATAGCTTTGTTTGAATGTGTTTGACTTTCAATTGATTCAATTAGTTTTGTAGAATGTATTTAACTGTCATTGATTCAAATAGCTTTGTTTGAATGTGTTTGAATTTCATTTAATTCAATTTGCTTTGTAGAATGCATTTCACTTTCATTTGATTTATATAGCTTTGTTTGAATGTGTTTGACTTTCGTTTAAATTAAAAAGCTTTTTTTTGAATGTGTTTGACTTTCATTTGATTTAAAAGGCTTTTGTTGAATGTGTTTGACTTTCATTTGATTCAATTACTTTGTTGAATGTATTTGACTTTCATTTGTTTCAATTTGCTTTGTAGAATGTATTTGACTTTCATTTTCTTCAAATAGCTTTGTTTGAATGTGTTTGACTTTCATTTGATTCAATTAGCTTTGTAGAATGTATTTGAATTTCACTTGGTTCAATAGTTTTATTTGAATGTGTTTGACTTTCATTTGATTCAATTAGCTTTGTAGAATGTATTAGACTTTTATTTAATTTAATTAGCTTTGTTTGAATTTGAATATTTGTTTGAATGTGTTTGATTTAATTTGATTCAAATAGCTTTGTTTGAATGTGTTTGACTTTCCTTTGATTCAATTAGCTTTGTAGAATGTATTTGACTCTCATTTGATTCAAATAGCTTTGTTTGAATGCGTTTAACTTTCATTTGATTCAATTAGCTTTGTAGAATACATTTCACTTTCATTTAATTTAAACAACTTTGTTTGAATATGTTTGACTTTCATTTGACTCAAATAGCTTTATTTGAATGTGTTTGACTTTCATTTGATTCAATTAGCTTTGTTTGAATGTGTTTGACTTTAATTTTATTCAGTTAGCGTTGTAGAATGTATTAGACTTTTATTTGATTTAATTGGCTTTGTTTGAATGTATTTGACTCTCATTTGATTCAAATAGCTTTGTGTGAATGTGTTTGACTTTCATTTGATTCAATTAGCTTTGTTTGAATGTATTTGACTTTCAATTGATTCAAATAGCTTTGTTTGAATGTGTTGACTTTCATTTGATTCAATTAGCTTTGTAGAATGTATTTGACATTCATTTAATTTAAATAGCTTTGTTTGAATGTGTTTGACTTTCATTTGATTCAATTAGCTTTGTTTGAATGTGTTTGACTTTCATTTGATTCAATTAGCTTTGTAGAATGTATTTGACATTCATTTAATTAAATAGCTTTGTTTGAATGTGTTTGAATTTCATTTGATTCCATCAGCTTTGTAGAATGTATTTGACTTTCATTTGATTCCATCAGCTTTGTTTAAATTTATTTGACTTTCATTTGATTCAAATAGCTTTGTTTGAATGTGGTTGACTTTCATTTGATTCAATTAGCTATGTAGAATGTATTTGACTTTCATTTAAGTCAAATAGCTTTGTTTGAATGTGTTAGACTTTCATTTGATTCAATTAGCTTTGTAGAATGTATTTGACATTCATTTAATAAAATAGTTTTTGTTTAATGTGTTTGACTTTCATTTGATTCAATTAGCTTTGTATGAATGTGTTGACTTTCATTGATTCATTTCTTTCATTTGATTCAATTAGCTTTGTAGAATGTATTTGACTTGCATTTGATTCAAATAGCTTTGTTAGAATTTATTTGACTCTCATTTGATTCAAATAGCTTTGTTTGAATGTGTTTGACTTTCATTTGATTCAATTAGCTTTGTAGAATGTATTTGACTTTCATTTGATTCAAATAGCTTTATTTGAATGTGTTTGACTTTGATTTGATTCAATTAGCTTTGTAGAATGTATTTGACTTTCTTTTGGTTCGAAATCTTTGTTTGAATAAGTTTGACTTTCATTTGATTCAATTAGCTTTGTTTGAATGTGTTTGACTTTAATTTTATTCAATTAGCGTTGTAGAATGTATTAGACTTTTATTTGATTCAATTAGCTTTGTTTGAATGTATTTGACTCTCATTTGATTCAAATAGCTTTGTTTTAATGTGTTTGACTTTCATTTGATTCAAATAGCTTTGTTTGAATGTGTTTGACTTTCATTTGATTCAATTAGCTTTGTAGAATGTATTTGACTTTCATTTGATTAAAATAGCTTTGTTTGAATGTGCTTGACTTTCATTGATTCAATTAGCTTTGTTTGAATGTTTGTGACTTTCATTTGATTCAATTAGCTTTGTTGAATGTATTTGACTTTCATTTGATTCAAATAGCTTTGTTTGAATGCGTTTAACTTTCATTTGATTCAATTAGCTTTGTAGAATACATTTCACTTTCATTTAATTTAAACAACTTTGTTTGAATGTGTTTGAATTTCATTTGACTCAAATAGCTTCATTTGATTGCGTTTGACTTTCATTTGATACAATTAGCTTTGTAGAACGTATTTGACTTTCATTTTATTCAAATAGCTTTGTTTGAATGTGTTTGACTTTCATTTGATTCAATTAGCTTTGTAGAAAGTATTTGACTTTCATTTGATTAAAATAGCTTTGTTTGAATGTGCTTGACTTTCATTTGATTCACTTAGCTTTGTTTGAATGTGTTTGACTTTCATTTGATTCAATTAGATTTGTTTGAATGTGTTTGACTATCATTTGATTCAATTAGCTTTGTTTGAATGTGTTTGACTTCATTTGATTCAATTAGCTTTGTAGAATGTATTTGACTCTCATTTGATTCAAATAGCTTTGTTTGAATGCGTTTAACTTTCATTATTACCATAGTAGAATACATTTCACTTTTATTTAATTTAAACAACTTTGTTTGAATGTGTTTGACTTTCATTTGACTCAAATAACTTTTTTGATTGCGTTTGACTTTCATTTGATACAATTAGCTTTGTAAAACGTATTTAACTTTCATTTGATTCAAATAGCTTTGTTTGAATGTGTTTGACTTTCATTTGATTCAATTAGCTTTGTAGAATGTATTTGACTCTCATTTGATTCAAATAGCTTTGTTTGAATGCGTTTAACTTTTATTTGATTCAATTAGCTTAGTAAAATACATTTCACTTTCATTCAATTTAAACAACTTTATTTGAATGTGTTTGACTTTCATTTGACTCAAATAGCTTTATTTGATTGTGTTTGACTTTCATTTGATACAATTAGCTTTGTAGAACTTATTTGAGTTTCATTTGATTCAAATAGCTTTATTTGATTGCGTTTGACTTTCATTTGATATAATTAGCTTTGTAGAACTTATTTGACTTTCATTTGATTCAAATAGCTTTATTTGAATGTGTTTGACTTTCATTTGATTCAATTAGCTTTGTAGAATGTATTTGACTTTCATTTGATTCAAAATAGCTTTGTTTGAATGTGTTTGACTTTCATTTGATTCAATTAGCTTTGTTTGAATGTGTTTGACTTTAATTTTATTCAATTAGCGTTTTAGAATGTATTAGACTTTTATTTGATTTAATTAGCTTTGTTTGAATGTATTTGACTCTCATTTGATTCAAATAGCTTTGTTTGAATGTGTTTGACTTTCATTTGATTCAAATAGCTTTGTTTGAATGTGTTTGACTTTCATTTGATTCAATTAGCTTTGTAGAATGTATTTGACTTTCATTTGATTAAAATAGCTTTGTTTGAATGTTCTTGACTTTCATCTGATTCAATTAGCTTTGTTTGAATGTGTGTGACTTTCTTTTGATTCAATTAGCTTTGTTGTATGTATTTGACTTTCATTTGATTCAAATAGCTTTTTTTGAATGCGTTTAACTTTCATTTGATTCAATTAGCTTTGTAGAATACATTTCACTTTCATTTAATTTAAACAACTTTGTTTGAATGTGTTTGACTTTCATTTGACTCAAATAGCTTTATTTGATTGCGTTTGACTTTCATTTGATACAATTAGCTTTGTAGAACGTATTTGACTTTCATTTGATTCAAATAGCTTTGTTTGAATGTTTTGACTTTCAATTGATTCAATTAGCTTTGTAGAATGTATTTAACTGTCATTTGATTCAAATAGCTTTGTTTGAATGTGTTTGAATTTTATTTAATTCAATTTGCTTTGTAGAATGCATTTCACTTTCATTTGATTTATATAGCTTTGTTTGAATGTGTTTGACTTTCGTTTAAATTAAAAAGCTTTTTTTGAATGTGTTTGACTTTCATTTGATTTAAAAGGCTTTGTTTGAATGTGTTTGACTTTCATTTGATTCAATTAGCGTTGTTTGACTGTGTTTGACTTTCATTTGTTTCAATTTGCTTTGTAGAATGTATTTGACTTTCATTTAATTTAAATAGATTTGTTTGAATGTTTTGACTTTAATTTGATTCAAATAGTTTTGTTTTGTATGTGTTTGACTTTCCTTTGATTCAATTAGCTTTGTAGAATGTATTTGACTCTCATTTGATTCAAATAGCTTTGTTTGAATGCGTTTAACTTTCATTTGATTCAATTAGCTTTGTAGAATACATTTCACTTTCATTTAATTTAAACAACTTTGTTTGAATATGTTTGACTTTCATTTGACTCAAATAGCTTTATTTGAATGTGTTTGACTTTCATTTGATTCAATTAGCTTTGTTTGAATGTGTTTGACTTTAATTTTATTCAGTTAGCGTTGTAGAATGTATTAGACTTTTATTTGATTTAATTGGCTTTGTTTGAATGTATTTGACTCTCATTTGATTCAAATAGCTTTTGTGAATGTGTTTGACTTTCATTTGATTCAATTAGCTTTGTTGAATGTATTTGACTTTCAATTGATTCAATAGCTTGCATTTGATTCAATTAGCTTTGTAGAATGTATTTGACATTCATTTAATTTAAATAGCTTTGTTTGAATGTGTTTGACTTTCATTTGATTCAATTAGCTTTGTTTGAATGTGTTTGACTTTCATTGATTCAATTAGCTTTGTAGAATGTATTTGACATTCATTTAATTTAAATAGCTTTGTTTGAATGTGTTTGAATTTCATTTGATTCCATCAGCTTTGTAGAATGTATTTGACTTTCATTTGATTCCATCAGCTTTGTTTAAATTTATTTGACTTTCATTTGATTCAAATAGCTTTGTTTGAATGTGGTTGACTTTCATTTGATTCAATTAGCTATGTAGAATGTATTTGACTTTCATTTAAGTCAAATAGCTTTGTTTGAATGTGTTAGACTTTCATTTGATTCAATTAGCTTTGTAGAATGTATTTGACATTCATTTAATAAAAATAGTTTTGTTTTAATGTGTTTTGACTTTCATTTGATTCAATTAGCTTTGTATGAATGTGTTTGACTTTCATTTGATTCAATTAGCTTTGTAGAATGTGTTTGACTTTCATTTGATTCTTGCTTGCATTTGATTCAAATAGCTTTGTTAGAATTTATTTGACTCTCATTTGATTCAAATAGCTTTGTTTGAATGTGTTTGACTTTCATTTGATTCAATTAGCTTTGTAGAATGTATTTGACTTTCATTTGATTCAATTAGCTTTGTTTGAATGTGTTTGACTTTAATTTTATTCAATTAGCGTTGTAGAATGTATTAGACTTTTATTTGATTCAATTAGCTTTGTTTGAATGTATTTGACTCTCATTTGATTCAAATAGCTTTGTTTTAATGTGTTTGACTTTCATTTGATTCAAATAGCTTTGTTTGAATGTGTTTTGACTTTCATTTGATTCAATTAGCTTTGTAGAATGTATTTGACTTTCATTTGATTAAATAGCTTTGTTTGAATGTGCTTGACTTTCATCTGATTCAATTAGCTTCATTTGATTGCGTTTGACTTTCATTTGATACAATTAGCTTTGTAGAACGTATTTGACTTTCATTTTATCAAATAGCTTTGTTTGAATGTGTTTGACTTTCATTTGATTCAATTAGCTTTGTAGAAAGTATTTGACTTTCATTTGATTAAAATAGCTTTGTTTGAATGTGCTTGACTTTCATTTGATTCACTTAGCTTTGTTTGAATGTGTTTGACTTTCATTTGATTCAATTAGATTTGTTTGAATGTGTTTGACTATCATTTGATTCAATAAGCTTTGTTTGAATGTGTTTGACTTCATTTGATTCAATTAGCTTTGTAGAATGTATTTGACTCTCATTTGATTCAAATAGCTTTGTTTGAATGCGTTTAACTTTCATTATTACCATTGTAGAATACATTTCACTTTTATTTAATTTAAACAACTTTGTTTGAATGTGTTTGACTTTCATTTGACTCAAATAACTTTATTTGATTGCGTTTGACTTTCATTTGATACAATTAGCTTTGTAAAACGTATTTAACTTTCATTTGATTCAAATAGCTTTGTTTGAATGTGTTTGACTTTCATTTGATTCAATTAGCTTTGTAGAATGTATTTAACTCTCATTTGATTCAAATAGCTTTGTTTGAATGCGTTTAACTTTTATTTGATTCAATTAGCTTAGTAAAATACATTTCACTTTCATTCAATTTAAACAACTTTATTTGAATGTGTTTGACTTTTATTTGACTCAAATAGCTTTATTTGATTGTGTTTGACTTTCATTTGATACAATTAGCTTTGTAGAACTTATTTGAGTTTCATTTGATTCAAATAGCTTTATTTGATTGCGTTTGACTTTCATTTGATATAATTAGCTTTGTAAACTTATTTGACTTTCATTTGATTCAAATAGCTTTTTGAATTGTGTTGACTTTCATTTGATTCAATTAGCTTTGTAGAATGTATTTGACTTTCATTTGATTCAATAGCTTTGTTTGAATGTGTTTGACTTTCATTTGATTCAATTAGCTTTGTTTGAATGTGTTTGACTTTAATTTTATTCAATTAGCTTTTTTAGAATGTATTAACTTTTATTTGATTAATTAGCTTTGTTTGAATGTATTTGACTCTCATTTGATTCAAATAGCTTTGTTTGAATGTGTTTTGACTTTCATTTGATTCAAATAGCTTTGTTTGAATGTGTTTGACTTTCATTTGATTCAATTAGCTTTGTAGAATGTATTTGACTTTCATTTGATTAAAATAGCTTTGTTTGAATGTTCTTGACTTTCATCTGATTCAATTAGCTTTGTTTGAATGTGTGTGACTTTCTTTTGATTCAATTAGCTTTGTTGTATGTATTTGACTTTCATTTGATTCAAATAGCTTTTTGAATGCGTTTAACTTTCATTTGATTCAATTAGCTTTGTAGAATACATTTCACTTTCATTTAATTTAAACAACTTTGTTTGAATGTGTTTGACTTTCATTTGACTCAAATAGCTTTATTTGATTGCGTTTGACTTTCATTTGATACAATTAGCTTTGTAGAACGTATTTGACTTTCATTTGATTCAAATAGCTTTGTTTTAATGTGTTTGACTTTCATTTGATTCAATTAGCTTTGTAGAATGTATTTAACTGTCATTTGATTCAAATAGCTTTGTTTGAATGTGTTTGAATTTTATTTAATTCAATTTGCTTTGTAGAATGCATTTCACTTTCATTTGATTTATATAGCTTTGTTTGAATGTGTTTGACTTTCGTTTAAATTAAAAAGCTTTTTTGAATGTGTTTGACTTTCATTTGATTTAAAAGGCTTTGTTTGAATGTGTTTGACTTTCATTTGATTCAATTAGCTTTGTTGAATGTATTTGACTTTCATTTGTTTCAATTTGCTTTGTAGAATGTATTTGACTTTCATTTTCTTCAAATAGCTTTGTTTGAATGTGTTTGACTTTCATTTGATTCAATTAGCTTTGTAGAATGTATTTGAATTTCATTCAAATAGTTTTATTTGAATGTGTTTGACTTTCATTTGATTCAATTAGCTTTGTAGAATGTATTAGACTTTTATTTAATTTAATTAGCTTTGTTTGAATATATTTGAATCTCATTTGATTCAAATAGCTTTGTTTGAATGTGTTTGACTTTAATTTGATTCAAATAGCTTTGTTTGAATGTGTTTGACTTTCCTTTGATTCAATTAGCTTTGTAGAATGTATTTGACTCTCATTTGATTCAAATAGCTTTGTTTGAATGCGTTTAACTTTCATTTGATTCAATTAGCTTTGTAGAATACATTTCACTTTCATTTAATTTAAACAACTTTGTTTGAATATGTTTGACTTTCATTTGACTCAAATAGCTTTATTTGAATTGTTTGACTTTCATTTGATTCAATTAGCTTTGTTTGAATGTGTTTGACTTTAATTTTATTCAGTTAGCGTTGTAGAATGTATTAGACTTTTATTTGATTTAATTGGCTTTGTTTGAATGTATTTGACTCTCATTTGATTCAAATAGCTTTGTGTGAATGTGTTTGACTTTCATTTGATTCAATTAGCTTTGTTTGAATGTATTTGACTTTCAATTGATTCAAATAGCTTTGTTTGAATGTGTTTGACTTTCATTTGATTCAATTAGCTTTGTAGAATGTATTTGACATTCATTTAATTTAAATAGCACTTTCATTTGATTCAATTAGCTTTGTTTGAATGTGTTTGACTTTCATTTGATTCAATAGCTTTGTTTGAATGTGTTTGACTTTCATTTGATGCAATTAGCTTTGTAGAATGTATTTGACTCTCATTTGATTCAAATAGCTTTGTTTGAATGCGTTTAACTTTCTTTTGATTCAATTAGCTTTGTAGAATACATTTCACTTTCATTTAATTTAAACAACTTTGTTTGAATGTGTTTGACTTTCATTTGACTCAAATAGCTTTATTTGATTGCGTTTGACTTTCATTTGATACAATTAACTTTGTAGAACGTATTTAACTTTCATTTGATTCAAATAGCTTTGTTTAAATGTGTTTGATTTTCAATTGATTCAATTTGCTTTGTAGAATGTATTTGACTGTCATTTGATTCAAATAGCTTTGTTTGAATGTGTTTGACTTTCATTTGATTCAATTAGCTTTGTAGAATGTATTTGACTCTCATTTGATTCAAATAGCTTTTTTTGAATGCGTTTAACTTTCATTTGATTCAATTAGTTAGTAGAATACATTTTACTTTCATTCAATTTAAACAACTTTGTTTGAATGTGTTTGAATTTAATTTGACTCAAATAGCTTTATTTGATTGCGTTTGACTTTCATTTGTTACAATTAGCTTTGTAGAAATTATTTGACTTTCGTTTGATTCAAATAGCTTTGTTTGAATGTGTTTGACATTCATTTGATTCCATCAGCTTTGTAGAATTTGACTTTCAATTGATTCAAATAGCTTTGTTTGAATGTGTTTGACTTTCATTTGATTCAATTAGCTTTGTAGAATGTATTTGACTTTCATATGATTTAAAGAGCTTTATTTGAATGTGTTTGACTTTCATTTGATTCAATTAGCTTTATTTGAATGTGTTTGACTTTGATTTGATTCAATTAGCTTTGTAGAATGTATTTGACTTTCATTTGATTCAAATAGCTTTGTTTGAATTTATTTAACTCTCATTTGATTCAAATAGCTTTGTTTGAATGTGTTTGACTTTCAATTGATTCAATTAGTTTTGTAGAATGTATTTAACTGTCATTTGATTCAAATAGCTTTGTTTGAATGTGTTTGATTTCATTTAATTCAATTTGCTTTGTAGAATGCATTTCACTTTCATTTGATTTATATAGCTTTGTTTGAATGTGTTTGACTTTCGTTTAAATTAAAAAGCTTTTTTTGAATGTGTTTGACTTTCATTTGATTTAAAAGGCTTTGTTTGAATGTGTTTGACTTTCATTTGATTCAATTAGCTTTGTTGAATGTATTTGACTTTCATTTGTTTCAATTTGCTTTGTAGAATGTATTTGACTTTCATTTTCTTCAAATAGCTTTGTTTGAATGTGTTTGACTTTCATTTGATTCAATTAGCTTTGTAGAATGTATTTGAATTTCACTTGGTTCAAATAGTTTTATTTGAATGTGTTTGACTTTCATTTGATTCAATTAGCTTTGTAGAATGTATTAGACTTTTATTTAATTTAATTAGCTTTGTTTGAATATATTTGAATCTCATTTGATTCAAATAGCTTTGTTTGAATGTGTTTGACTTTAATTTGATTCAAATAGCTTTGTTTGAATGTGTTTGACTTTCCTTTGATTCAATTAGCTTTGTAGAATGTATTTGACTCTCATTTGATTCAAATAGCTTTGTTTGAATGCGTTTAACTTTCATTTGATTCAATTAGCTTTGTAGAATACATTTCACTTTCATTTAATTTAAACAACTTTGTTTGAATATTTGACTTTCATTTGACTCAAATAGCTTTATTTGAATGTGTTTGACTTTCATTTGATTCAATTAGCTTTGTTTGAATGTGTTTGACTTTAATTTTATTCAGTTAGCGTTGTAGAATGTATTAGACTTTTATTTGATTTAATTGGCTTTGTTTGAATGTATTTGACTCTCATTTGATTCAAATAGCTTTGTGTGAATGTGTTTGACTTTCATTTGATTCAATTAGCTTTGTTTGAATGTATTTGACTTTCAATTGATTCAAATAGCTTTGTTTGAATGTGTTTGACTTTCATTTGATTCAATTAGCTTTGTAGAATGTATTTGACATTCATTTAATTTAAATAGCTTTGTTTGAATGTGTTTGACTTTCATTTGATTCAATTAGCTTTGTTTGAATGTGTTTGACTTTCATTTGATTCAATTAGCTTTGTAGAATGTATTTGACATTCATTTAATTTAAATAGCTTTGTTTGAATGTGTTTGAATTTCATTTGATTCCATCAGCTTTGTAGAATGTATTTGACTTTCATTTGATTCCATCAGCTTTGTTTAAATTTATTTGACTTTCATTTGATTCAAATAGCTTTGTTTGAATGTGGTTGACTTTCATTTGATTCAATTAGCTATGTAGAATGTATTTGACTTTCATTTAAGTCAAATAGCTTTGTTTGAATGTGTTAGACTTTCATTTGATTCAATTAGCTTTGTAGAATGTATTTGACATTCATTTTAAAAATAGTTTTGTTTTAATTTGACTTCATTTGTTAGCTTTGACTTTCATTTGATTCAATTTGTGAATGTGTTTGACTTTCATTTGATTCAATTAGCTTTGTAGAATGTATTTGACTTGCATTTGATTCAAATAGCTTTGTTAGAATTTATTTGACTCTCATTTGATTCAAATAGCTTTGTTTGAATGTGTTTGACTTTCATTTGATTCAATTAGCTTTGTAGAATGTATTTGACTTTCATTTGATTCAAATAGCTTTATTTGAATGTGTTTGACTTTGATTTGATTCAATTAGCTTTGTAGAATGTATTTGACTTTCTTTTGGTTCGAAATCTTTGTTTGAATAAGTTTGACTTTCATTTGATTCAATTAGCTTTGTTTGAATGTGTTTTGACTTTAATTTATTCAATTAGCGTTGTAGAATGTATTAGACTTTTATTTGATTCAATTAGCTTTGTTTGAATGTATTTGACTCTCATTTTGATTCAAATAGCTTTGTTTTAATGTGTTTGACTTTCATTTGATTCAAATAGCTTTGTTTGAATGTGTTTGACTTTCATTTGATTCAATTAGCTTTGTAGAATGTTTTGACTTTCATTTGATTAAAATAGCTTTGTTTGAATGTGCTTGACTTTCATCTGATTCAATTAGCTTTGTTTGAATGTTTGTGACTTTCATTTGATTCAATTAGCTTTGTTGAATGTATTTGACTTTCATTTGATTCAAATAGCTTTGTTTGAATGCGTTTAACTTTCATTTGATTCAATTAGCTTTGTAGAATACATTTCACTTTCATTTAATTTAAACAACTTTGTTTGAATGTTTGAATTTCATTTGACTCAAATAGCTTCATTTGATTGCGTTTGACTTTCATTTGATACAATTAGCTTTGTAGAACGTATTTGACTTTCATTTTATTCAAATAGCTTTGTTTGAATGTGTTTGACTTTCATTTGATTCAATTAGCTTTGTAGAAAGTATTTGACTTTCATTTGATTAAAATAGCTTTGTTTGAATGTGCTTGACTTTCATTTGATTCACTTAGCTTTGTTTGAATGTGTTTGACTTTCATTTGATTCAATTAGATTTGTTTGAATGTGTTTGACTATCATTTGATTCAATTAGCTTTGTTTGAATGTGTTTGACTTCATTTGATTCAATTAGCTTTGTAGAATGTATTTGACTCTCATTTGATTCAAATAGCTTTGTTTGAATGCGTTTAACTTTCATTATTACCATAGTAGAATACATTTCACTTTTATTTAATTTAAACAACTTTGTTTGAATGTGTTTGACTTTCATTTGACTCAAATAACTTTATTTGATTGCGTTTGACTTTCATTTGATACAATTAGCTTTGTAAAACGTATTTAACTTTCATTTGATTCAAATAGCTTTGTTTGAATGTGTTTGACTTTCATTTGATTCAATTAGCTTTGTAGAATGTATTTGACTCTCATTTGATTCAAATAGCTTTGTTTGAATGCGTTTTAACTTTTATTTGATTCAATTAGCTTAGTAAAATACATTTCACTTTCATTCAATTTAAACAACTTTATTTGAATGTGTTTGACTTTCATTTGACTCAAATAGCTTTATTTGATTGTGTTTGACTTTCATTTGATACAATTAGCTTGTAGAACTTATTTGAGTTTCATTTGATTCAAATAGCTTTATTTGATTGCGTTTGACTTTCATTTGATATAATTAGCTTTGTAGAACTTATTTGACTTTCATTTGATTCAAATAGCTTTATTTGAATGTGTTTGACTTTCATTTGATTCAATTAGCTTTGTAGAATGTATTTGACTTTCATTTGATTCAAAATAGCTTTGTTTGAATGTGTTTGACTTTCATTTGATTCAATTAGCTTTGTTTGAATGTGTTTGACTTTAATTTTATTCAATTAGCGTTTTAGAATGTATTAGACTTTTATTTGATTTAATTAGCTTTGTTTGAATGTATTTGACTTCATTTGATTCAAATAGCTTTGTTTGAATGTGTTTGACTTTCATTTGATTCAAATAGCTTTGTTTGAATGTGTTTGACTTTCATTTGATTCAATTAGCTTTGTAGAATGTATTTGACTTTCATTTGATTAAAATAGCTTTGTTTGAATGTTCTTGACTTTCATCTGATTCAATTAGCTTTGTTTGAATGTGTGTGACTTTCTTTTGATTCAATTAGCTTTTGTTGAATGTATTTGACTTTCATTTGTTCAAATAGCTTTTGTTTGAATGGCGTTTAACTTTCATTTGATTCCAATTAGCTTTGTAAGAATACATTTCACTTTCATTTAATTTAAACAACTTTGTTTGAATGTGTTTGACTTTCATTTGACTAAATAGCTTTATTTATTGCGTTTGACTTTCATTTGATACAATTAGTTTGTAGAACTTATTTTACTTTCATTTGATTCAAATAGCTTTGTTTGAATGTGTTTGACTTGTTCATATTTGAGATTCAATTAGCTTTGTAGAATGTATTTAACTGTCATTTGATTCAAATAGCTTTGTTTGAATGTGTTTGAATTTTATTTAATTCAATTTGCTTTGTAGAATGCATTTCACTTTCATTTGATTTATATAGCTTTGTTTGAATGTGTTTGACTTTCGTTTAAATTAAAAAGCTTTTTTTGAATGTTTGACTTTCATTTGATTTAAAAGGCTTTGTTTGAATGTGTTTGACTTTCATTTGATTCAATTAGCGTTGTTTGACTGTGTTTGACTTTCATTTGTTTCAATTTGCTTTGTAGAATGTATTTGACTTTCATTTAATTTAAATAGATTTGTTTGAATGTGTTTGACTTTAATTTGATTCAAATAGTTTTGTTTGTATGTGTTTGACTTTCCTTTGATTCAATTAGCTTTGTAGAATGTATTTGACTCTCATTTGATTCAAATAGCTTTGTTTGAATGTTTTGACTTTCATTTGATTCAATTAGCTTTGTAGAATGTATTTGACTTTCATTTATTCAAATAGCTTTGTTTGAATGTGTTTGACTTTTCATTTGACTTTAAATTAGCTTTGTTTTGAATGTGTTTGACTTTCATTTTGATTCAATTAGCTTTGTTTAGAATGTTTTTGACTTTATTTTATTAATTTAGCTTTGTTTGAATGTATTTGACTTCAATTATTTGATTAATTAGCTTTGTTTTGAAATCGTGATTTGACTTCATTTGATATCAAATAGCTTTGTTTGAATGTGTTTGACTTTCATTTGATTCAATTAGCTTTGTTTGAATGTATTTGACTTTCAATTGATTCAAATAGCTTTGTTTGAATGTGTTTGACTTTCATTTGATTCAATTAGCTTTGTAGAATGTATTTGACATTCATTTAATTTAAAAGCTTTGTTGAATGTGTTTGACTTTCTATTTGATTCAATTAGCTTTGTTTGAATTATTTGACTCTTCAATTTGATTTTTCAATTAGCTTTATTAATGTTGACTTTCAATTTGATTCAAATAGCTTTTTTTAATGTGTTTGACTTTCATTTGATTCAATAGCTTTGTAGAATATATTTGACTTTCATTTGATTCAAATAGCTTTGTTTGAATGTGTTTGACTTTCATTTGATTCAATTAGCTTTGTAGAATGTATTTGACTTTCATTTATTCAAATACTTTGTTTGAATGTGTTTGACTTTCATTTGATTCAAATAGCTTTGTTGAATGTTTGACTTTCATTTATCAAATACTTTGTTTGACTTTCTGACTTTCATTTGATTTCAAATTTGCTTTGTAGAATGTATTTGACTTTCATTTTCTTCAAATAAGCTTTGTTTGAATTGTTTGACTTTCATTGATTCAAATAGCTTTGTTGAATGTATTTGACTTTCATTGATTTGAAATCTTTGTATTGAAATGTGTTTGACTTTCATTTGATTCAAATAGCTTTGTGTGAATGTGGTTGACTTTCATTTGATTTCAATTAGCTTTGTAGAATGTATTTGACTTTCATTTGATTCGAAATCTTTGTTTGAATGTGTATGACTTTTATTTGATTTAATTAGCTTTGTTTGAATGTGTTTGACTTTAATTTTATTCAATTAGCTTGTAGAATTTTATTAGACTTTTATTTGATTTTAATTAGCTTTGTTTGAATGTATTTGACTCTCAATTGATTCAAATAGCTTTGTTTGAATGTGTTTGACTTTCATTTATTCAATAGCTTTGTGAATGTTTGACTCATTTGATTATTAGCTTTGTAGAATTATTTGACTTTCATTTGATTCAATTAGCTTTGTTAGAATATTTGACTTTCATTTGATTCAATTAGCTTTGTTTTGAATTGATGACTTTCATTTGATTCAATTATTGAATTTTGAATTGTTGAATTTTGACTTTCATTTGATTCAATTAGCTTTGTTTTGAATGTATTTTTTTGACTTTCATTTGATTCAAATAGCTTTGTTTGAATGCGTTTAAACTTTCTTTTGATTCATTAGCTTTGTAGAATACATTTCACTTTCATTTAATTTAAACAACTTTGTTTTGAATGTGTTTGACTTTCATTTGACTCAAATAGCTTATTGATTGCGTTTGACTTTCAATTGATACAATTAGCTTTGTAGAATTTTGACTTTCATTTGATTCAAATAGCTTTGTTGAATGTGTTTACTTTCTTTTGATTCCATTAGCTTTGTAAATAATTTCATTTTTTTTTTCTTTTTTTTACTTCATTGATTAAATAGCTTATTTGATTGGTTTGACTTTCAATTGATACAATTAGCTTTGTAGAACTGTATTTGACTTTCATTTGATTCAAATCAGCTTTGTTTGAATGTTTTGTAGAATATCTTTGACTTTCATTATTCAAATAGCTTTGTTTGAATGTGTTTGACTTTCATTTGATTCAATTAGCTTGTAGAATGTATTTGACTTTCATTTAATTCAATAGCTTTTTTGAATGTGTTTGACTTCATTTGATTAATTACTTTGTAGAATGTATTTGACTTTCATTTCACTCAAATAACTTGTTTGACTGTGTTTGACTTTCATTTGTTTCAATTTGCTTTGTAGAATGTATTTGACTTTCATTTTCTTCAAATAGCTTTGTTTGAATTTGTTTGACTTTCATTTGATTCAATTAGCTTTGTAAGAAATGTATTTGACTTTCATTGGATTTGAAATCTTTGTTTGAATGTGTTTGACTTTCATTTGATTCAAATAGCTTTGTGTGAATGTGGTAGACTTTCATTTGATTCAATTAGCTTTGTAGAATGTATTTGACTTTCATTTGATTCGAAATCTTTGTTTGAATGTGTATGACTTTTATTTGATTTAATTAGCTTGTTTGAATGTGTTTGACTTTAATTTATTCAATTAGCGTTGTAGAATTTATTAGACTTTTATTTGTTTAATTAGCTTTGTTTGAATGTATTTGACTCTCATTTGATTCAAATAGCTTTGTTTGAATGTGTTTGACTTTCATTTGATTCAAATAGCTTTGTTTGAATGTGTTTGACTTTCATTTGATTCAATTAGCTTTGTAGAATATATTTGACTTCATTTGATTAAAATAGCTTTGTTTGAATGTGCTTGACTTTCATCTGATTCAATTAGCTTTGTTTGAATGTGAGTGACTTTCATTTGATTCAATTAGCTTTGTTGAATGTATTGTCTATCATTTGATTCAAATAGCTTTGTTTGAATGCGTTTAACTTTCTTTTGATTCCATTAGCTTTGTAAAATACATTTCACTTTCATTTAATTTAAACAACTTTGTTTGAATGTGTTTGACTTTCATTTGACTCAAATAGCTTTATTTGATTGCGTTTGACTTTCAATTGATACAATTAGCTTTGTAGAACTTATTTGACTTTCATTTGATTCAAATAGCTTTGTTTGAATGTGTTTGACATTCATTTGATTCCATCAGCTTTGTAGAATATCATTGACTTTCAATTGATTCAAATAGCTTTGTTTGAATGTGTTGACTTTCATTTGATTCAATTAGCTTTGTAGAATGTATTTGACTTTCATTTGATTCAAATAGCTTTGTTTGAATGTGTTTGACTTTCATTTGATTCAATTAGCTTTGTAGAATGTATTTGACATTCATTTAATTTAAAATAGCTTTGTTTGAATGTGTTTGACTTTCATTTGATTCAATTAGCTTTGTTTGAATGTGTTTGACTTTCATTTGATTCAATTAGCTTTGTAGAACGTATTTGACTTTCATTTTGATTCAAATAGCTTTGTTTTAATGTGTTTGACTTTCAATTGATTCATTAGCTTTGTAGAATGTTATTTGACTGTTCATTTGATTCAAATAGCTTTGTTTTGAATGTGTTTGACTTTCATTTAAATTAAAAAGCTTTTTTTGAATGTGTTTGACTTTTCATTTGATTTAAAAGCTTTGTTTGAATGTGTTTGACTTTCATTTGATTCAATTAGCTTTGTTGAATGTATTTGACTTTCATTTGTTTCAATTTGCTTTGTAGAATGTATTTGACTTTCATTTTCTTCAAATAGCTTTGTTTGAATGTGTTTGACTTTCATTTGATTCAATTAGCTTTGTAAAATGTATTTGAATTTCATTTTATTCAAATAGCTTTATTTGAATGTGTTGGACTTTCATTTGATTCAATTAGCTTTGTAGAATGTATTTGACTTTCATTTGATTTGAAATCTTTGTTTGAATGTGTTTGACTTTCATTTGATTCAAATAGCTTTGTGTGAATGTGGTTGACTTTCATTTGATTCAATTAGCTTTGTAGAATGTATTTGACTTTCATTTGATTCGAAATCTTTGTTTGAATGTGTTTGACTTTTATTTGATTTAATTAGCTTTGTTTGAATGTGTTTGACTTTAATTTTATTCAATTAGCGTTGTAGAATTTATTAGACTTTTATTTGATTTAATTAGCTTTGTTTGAATGTATTTGACTCTCATTTGATTCAAATAGCTTTGTTTGAATGTGTTTGACTTTCATTTGATTCAAATAGCTTTGTTTGAATGTGTTTGACTTTCATTTGATTCAATTAGCTTTGTAGAATATATTTGACTTTCATTTGATTAAAATAGCTTTGTTTGAATGTGCTTGACTTTCATCTGATTCAATTAGCTTTGTTTGAATGTGAGTGACTTTCATTTGATTCAATTAGCTTTGTTGAATGTATTTGACTTTCATTTGATTCAAATAGCTTTGTTTGAATGCGTTTAACTTTCTTTTGATTCCATTAGCTTTGTAGAATACATTTCACTTTCATTTAATTTAAACAACTTTGTTTGAATGTGTTTGACTTTCATTTGACTCAAATAGCTTTATTTGATTGCGTTTGACTTTCAATTGATACAATTAGCTTTGTAGAACTTATTTGACTTTCATTTGATTCAAATAGCTTTGTTTGAATGTGTTTGACATTCATTTGATTCCATCAGCTTTGTAGAATATCTTTGACTTTCAATTGATTCAAATAGCTTTGTTTGAATGTGTTTGACTTTCATTTGATTCAATTTGCTTTGTAGAATGTATTTGACTTTCATTTTATTCAAATAGCTTTGTTTGAATGTGTTTGACTTTCATTTTATTCAATTAGCTTTGTAGAATGTATTTGACTTTCATTTCACTCAAATAACTTTGTTTGACTGTGTTTGACTTTCATTTGTTTCAATTTGCTTTGTAGAATGTATTTGACTTTCATTTTCTTCAAATAGCTTTGTTTGAATTTGTTTTACTTTCATTTGATTCAATTAGCTTTGTAGAATGTATTTGACATTCATTTAATTAAAATAGCTTTGTTTGAATGTGTTTGACTTTCATTTGATTCAATTAGCTTTGTTTGAATGTGTTTGACTTTCATTTGATTTGAAATCTTTGTTTGAATGTGTTTGACTTTCATTTGATTCAAATAGCTTTGTGTGAATGTGGTAGACTTTCATTTGATTCAATTAGCTTTGTAGAATGTATTTGACTTTCATTTGATTCGAAATCTTTGTTTGAATGTGTATGACTTTTATTTGATTTAATTAGCTTTGTTTGAATGTGTTTGACTTTAATTTTATTCAATTAGCGTTGTAGAATTTATTAGACTTTTATTTGTTTAATTAGCTTTGTTTGAATGTATTTGACTCTCATTTGATTCAAATAGCTTTGTTTGAATGTGTTTGACTTTCATTTGATTCAAATAGCTTTGTTTGAATGTGTTTGACTTTCATTTGATTCAATTAGCTTTGTAGAATATATTTGACTTTCATTTGATTAAAATAGCTTTGTTTGAATGTGCTTGACTTTCATCTGATTCAATTAGCTTTGTTTGAATGTGAGTGACTTTCATTTGATTCAATTAGCTTTGTTGAATGTATTTGTCTATCATTTGATTCAAATAGCTTTGTTTGAATGCGTTTAACTTTCTTTTGATTCCATTAGCTTTGTAAAATACATTTCACTTTCATTTAATTTAAACAACTTTGTTTGAATGTGTTTGACTTTCATTTGACTCAAATAGCTTTATTTGATTGCGTTTGACTTTCAATTGATACAATTAGCTTTGTAGAACTTATTTGACTTTCATTTGATTCAAATAGCTTTGTTTGAATGTGTTTGACATTCATTTGATTCCATCAGCTTTGTAGAATATCATTGACTTTCAATTGATTCAAATAGCTTTGTTTGAATGTGTTTGACTTTCATTTGATTCAATTAGCTTTGTAGAATGTATTTGACTTTCATTTGATTCAAATAGCTTTGTTTGAATGTGTTTGACTTTCATTTGATTCAATTAGCTTTGTAGAATGTATTTGACATTCATTTAATTAAAATAGCTTTGTTTGAATGTGTTTGACTTTCATTTGATTCAATTAGCTTTGTTTGAATGTGTTTGACTTTCATTTGATTCAATTAGCTTTGTAGAACGTATTTGACTTTCATTTGATTCAAATAGCTTTGTTTTAATGTGTTTGACTTTCAATTGATTCATTAGCTTTGTAGAATGTATTTGACTGTCATTTGATTCAAATAGCTTTGTTTGAATGTGTTTGACTTTCATTTAAATTAAAAAGCTTTTTTTGAATGTGTTTGACTTTCATTTGATTTAAAAGGCTTTGTTTGAATGTGTTTGACTTTAATTTGATTCAATTAGCTTTGTTGAATGTATTTGACTTTCATTTGTTTCAATTTGCTTTGTAGAATGTATTTGACTTTCATTTTCTTCAAATAGCTTTGTTTGAATGTGTTTGACTTTCATTTGATTCAATTAGCTTTGTAAAATGTATTTGAATTTCATTTTATTCAAATAGCTTTATTTGAATGTGTTGGACTTTCATTTGATTCAATTAGCTTTGTAGAATGTATTTGACTTTCATTTGATTTGAAATCTTTGTTTGAATGTGTTTGACTTTCATTTGATTCAAATAGCTTTGTGTGAATGTGGTTGACTTTCATTTGATTCAATTAGCTTTGTAGAATGTATTTGACTTTCATTTGATTCGAAATCTTTGTTTGAATGTGTTTGACTTTTATTTGATTTAATTAGCTTTGTTTGAATGTGTTTGACTTTAATTTTATTCAATTAGCGTTGTAGAATTTATTAGACTTTTATTTGATTTAATTAGCTTTGTTTGAATGTATTTGACTCTCATTTGATTCAAATAGCTTTGTTTGAATGTGTTTGACTTTCATTTGATTCAAATAGCTTTGTTTGAATGTGTTTGACTTTCATTTGATTCAATTAGCTTTGTAGAATATATTTGACTTTCATTTGAATAAAATAGCTTTGTTTGAATGTGCTTGACTTTCATCTGATTCAATTAGCTTTGTTTGAATGTGAGTGACTTTCATTTGATTCAATTAGCTTTGTTGAATGTATTTGACTTTCATTTGATTCAAATAGCTTTGTTTGAATGCGTTTAACTTTCTTTTGATTCCATTAGCTTTGTAGAATACATTTCACTTTCATTTAATTTAAACAACTTTGTTTGAATGTGTTTGACTTTCATTTGACTCAAATAGCTTTATTTGATTGCGTTTGACTTTCAATTGATACAATTAGCTTTGTAGAACTTATTTGACTTTCATTTGATTCAAATAGCTTTGTTTGAATGTGTTTGACATTCATTTGATTCCATCAGCTTTGTAGAATATCTTTGACTTTCAATTGATTCAAATAGCTTTGTTTGAATGTGTTTGACTTTCATTTGATTCAATTTGCTTTGTAGAATGTATTTGACTTTCATTTTATTCAAATAGCTTTGTTTGAATGTGTTTGACTTTCATTTTATTCAATTAGCTTTGTAGAATGTATTTGACTTTCATTTCACTCAAATAACTTTGTTTGACTGTGTTTGACTTTCATTTGTTTCAATTTGCTTTGTAGAATGTATTTGACTTTCATTTTCTTCAAATAGCTTTGTTTGAATTTGTTTTACTTTCATTTGATTCAATTAGCTTTGTAGAATGTATTTGACATTCATTTAATTAAAATAGCTTTGTTTGAATGTGTTTGACTTTCATTTGATTCAATTAGCTTTGTTTGAATGTGTTTGACTTTCATTTGATTCAATTAGCTTTGTAGAACGTATTTGACTTTCATTTTATTCAAATAGCTTTGTTTAAATGTGTTTGACTTTCAATTGATTCAAATAGCTTTGTAGAATGTATTTGACTGTCATTTGATTCAAATATTTTTGTTTGAATGTGTTTAAATTTCATTTAATTCAATTTGCTTTGTAGAATGCATTTCACTTTCATTTGATTTATATAGCTTTGTTTGAATGTGTTTGACTTTCATTTAAATTAAAAAGCTTTTTTTGAATGTGTTTGACTTTCATTTGATTTAAAAGGCTTTGTTTGAATGTGTTTGACTTTCATTTGATTCAAT
This sequence comes from Chenopodium quinoa, assembly GCF_001683475.1. NCBI lineage: Eukaryota > Viridiplantae > Streptophyta > Magnoliopsida > Caryophyllales > Amaranthaceae > Chenopodium > Chenopodium quinoa. The sequence goes on from NW_018745002.1 coordinate 80,281, forward strand.
TAGCTTTGTTGAATGTATTTGACTTTCATTTGTTTCAATTTGCTTTGTAGAATGTATTTGACTTTCATTTTATTCAAATAGCTTTATTTGAATGTGTTGGACTTCCATTTGATTCAATTAGCTTTGTAGAATGTATTTGACTTTCATTTGATTCGAAATCTTTGTTTGAACGTGTTTGACTTTTATTTGATTCAATTAGCTTTGTTTGAATGTGTTTGACTTTAATTTTATTCAATTAGCGTTGTAGAATGTATTAGACTTTTATTTGATTTAATTAGCTTTGTTTGAATGTATTTGACTCTCATTTGATTTAAATAGCTTTGTTTGAATGTGTTTGACTTTCATTTGATTCAAATAGCTTTGTTTGAATGTTTTTGACTTTCATTTGATTCAATTAGCTTTGTAGAATGTATTTGACTTTCATTTGATTAAAATAGCTTTGTTTGAATGTGCTTGACTTTCATCTGATTCAATTAGCTTTGTTTGAATGTGTGTGACTTTCATTTGATTCAATTAGCTTTGTTGAATGTATTTGACTTTCATTTTATTCAAATAGCTTTGTTTGAATGCGTTTAACTTTCATTTGATTCCATTAGCTTTGTAGAATACATTTCACTTTCATTTAATTTAAACAACTTTGTTTGAATGTATTTGATTTCATTTGACTCAAATAGCTTTATTTGATTGCGTTTGACTTTCATTTGATAGAATTAGCTTTGTAGAACGTAATTGACTTTCATTTGATTCAAATAGCTTTGTTTGAATGTGTTTGACTTTCATTTGATTCAATTAGCTTTGTAGATTGTATTTGACTTTCATTTGATTAAAATAGCTTTGTTTGAATGTGCTTGACTTTCATTTGATTCAATTAACTTTGTTTGAATGTGATTGACTTTCATTTGATTCAATTAGCTTTGTTTGAATGTGTTTGACTATCATTTGATTCAATTAGCTTTGTTTGAATGTGTTTGACTTTCATTTGATTCAATTAGCTTTGTAGAATGTATTTGACTCTCTTTTGATTCAAATAGCTTTGTTTGAATGCGTTTAACTTTCATTTGATTCAATTAGCTTTGTAGAATACATTTCACTTTCATTTAATTTAAACAACATTGTTTGAATGTGTTTAACTTTCATTTGACTCAAATAGCTTTATTTGATTGCGTTTGACTTTCATTTGATACAATTAGCTTTGTAGAACTTATTTGACTTTCATATGATTCAAATAGCTTTGTTTGAATGTGTTTGACTTTCATTTGATTCCATCAGCTTTGTAGAATATCTTTGACTTTCAATTTATTCAAATAGCTTTGTTTGAATGTGTTTGACTTTCATTTGATTCAATTAGCTTTGTAAAATGTATTTGACTTTCATTTGATTCAAATAGCTTTGTTTGAATGTGTTTGACTTTCATTTGATTCAATTACCTTTGTAGAATGTATTTGACTTTCATTTGATTAACATAGCTTTGTTTGAATGTGCTTGACTTTCATTTGATTAAATTAACTTCGTTTGAATGTGTTTGACTTTCATTTGATTCAATTAGCTTTGTTGAATGTATTTGACTTTCATTTGATTCAATTAGCTTTGTTGAATGTATTTGACTTTCATTTGATTCAAAAGCTTTATTTAAATGTGTTTGACTTTCATTTGATTCAATTAGCTTTGTAGAATGTATTTGACTTTCATTTGATTAATATAGCTTTGTTTGAATGTGTTTGACTTTCATTTGATTCAATTAGCTTTGTAGAATGTATTTTACTTTTATTTGATTTAATTAGCTTTGTTTAAATTTATTTGACTCTCATTTGATTCAAATAGCTTTGTTTGAATGTGTTTGACTTTCATTTGATTCAATTTGCTTTGTAGAATGTATTTGACTTTCATTTGATTTAAATAGCTTTGTTTGAATGTGTTTGACTTTCATTTGATTCAATTAGCTTTGTAGAATGTATTTGAATTTATTTTGTTTCAAATAGCTTTATTTGAATGTGTTTGACTTTCATTTGATTCAATTAGCTTTGTAGAATGTATTTGACTTTCATTTGATTCAATTAGCTTTGTTTGAATGTGTTTGACTTTCATTTGATTCAATTAGCTATGTAGAATGTATTTGACTTTTATTTAATTTAATTAGCTTTGTTTGAATGTATTTGACTCTCATTTGATTCAAATAGCTTTGTTTGAATGTGTTTGACTTTTATTTGATTCAAATAGCTTTGTTTTAATGTGTTTGACTTTCATTTGATTCAATTAGTTTTGTAGAATGTATTTGACTCTCATTTGATTCAAATAGCTTTGTTTGAATGCGTTTAACTTTCATTTGATTCAATTAGCTTTGTTTTATACATTTCACTTTCATTACATTTAAACAACTTTGTTTGAATGTGTTTGACTTTCATTTGACTCAAATAGCTTTTTTTGATTGCGTTTGACTATCATTTGATACAATTAGCTTTGTAGAACGTATTTAACTTTCATTTGATTCAAATAGCTTTGTTTGAATGTGTTTGACTTTCATTTGATTCCATCAGCTTTGTATAATGTATTTGACTTTCAATTGATTCAATTAGGTTTTTAGAATGTATTAGACTTTTATTTGATTCAAATAGCTTTGTTTGAATGTTGTTGACTTTCATTTGATTCAATTAGCTTTGTAGAATGTATTTGACTTTCATTTGATTCAAATAGCTTTGTTTGAATGTGTTTGACTTTCATTTGATTCAATTAGCTTTGTAAAATGTATTTGACTTTCATTTGATTAAAATAGCTTTGTTTGAATGTGCTTGACTTTCATCTGATTCAATTAGCTTTGTTTCAATGTGTGTGACTTTCATTTGATTCAATTAGCTTTGTTGAATGTATTTGACTTTCATTTGATTCAAATAACTTTGTTTGAATGCGTTTAACTTTCATTTGATTCCATTAGCTTTGTAGAATACATTTCACTTTCATTTAATTTAAACAACTTTGTTTGAATGTATTTGATTTCATTTAACTCAAATAGCTTTATTTGATTGCGTTTGACTTTCATTTGATAGAATTAGCTTTGTAGAACGTAATTGACTTTCATTTGATTCAAATAGCTTTGTTTGAATGTGTTTGACTTTCATTTGATTCAATTAGCTTTGTAGATTGTATTTGACTTTCATTTGATTAAAATAGCTTTGTTTGAATGTGCTTGACTTTCATTTGATTCAATTAACTTTGTTTGAATGTGTTTGAATTTCATTTGATTCAATTAGCTTTGTTTGAATGTGTTTGACTATCATTTGATTCAATTAGCTTTGTTTGAATGTGTTTGACTTTTATTTGATTCAATTAGCTTTGTAGAATGTATTTGACTCTCTTTTGATTCAAATAGCTTTGTTTGAATGCGTTTAACTTTCATTTGATTCAATTAGCTTTGTAGAATACATTTCACTTTCATTTAATTTAAACAACTTTGTTTGAATGTGTTTAACTTTCATTTGACTCAAATAGCTTTATTTGATTGCGTTTGACTTTCATTTGATACAATTAGCTTTGTAGAACTTATTTGACTTTCATTTGATTCAAATAGCTTTGTTTGAATGTGTTTGACTTTCATTTGATTCCATCAGCTTTGTAGAATATCTTTGACTTTCAATTTATTCAAATAGCTTTGTTTGAATGTGTTTGACTTTCATTTGATTCAATTAGCTTTGTAAAATATATTTGTCTTTCATTTGATTCAAATAGCTTTGTTTGAATGTGTTTGACTTTCATTTGATTCAATTAGCTTTGTAGAATGTATTTGACTTTCATTTAATTAATATAGCTTTGTTTGAATGTGCTTGACTTTCATTTGATTAAATTAACTTCGTTTGAATGCGTTTGACTTTCATTTGATTCAATTAGCTTTGTTGAATGTATTTGACTTTCATTTGATTCAATTAGCTTTGTTGAATGTATTTGACTTTCATTTGATTCAAAAGCTTTATTTAAATGTGTTTGACTTTCATTTGATTCAATTAGCTTTGTAGAATGTGTTTGACTTTCATTTGATTAATATAGCTTTGTTTGAATGTGTTTGACTTTCATTTGATTCAATTAGCTTTGTAGAATGTATTTTACTTTTATTTGATTTAATTAGCTTTGTTTGAATTTATTTGACTCTCATTTGATTCAAATAGCTTTGTTTGAATGTGTTTGACTTTCATTTGATTCAATTTGCTTTGTAGAATGTATTTGACTTTCATTTGATTTAAATAGCTTTGTTTGAATGTGTTTGACTTTCATTTGATTCAATAAACTTTGTATAATGTATTTGAATTTATTTTGATTCAAATAGCTTTATTTGAATGTGTTTGACATTCATTTGATTCAATTAGCTTTGTAGAATGTATTTGACTTTCATTTGATTTTAAATCTTTGTTTGAATGTGTTTGATTTTCATTTGATTCAATTAGCTTTGTTTGAATGTGTTTGACTTTCATTTGATTCAATTAGCTATGTAGAATGTATTTGACTTTTATTTAATTTATTTAGCTTTGTTTGAATGTATTTGACTCTCATTTGATTAAAATAGGTTTGTTTGAATGTGTTTGACTTTCATTTGATTCAAATAGCTTTGTTTGAATGTGTGTGACTTTCATTTGATTCAATTAGCTTTGTTGAATATATTTGACTTTCATTTGATTCAAATAGCTTTGTTTGAATGCGTTTAACTTTCTTTTGATTCCATTAGCTTTGTAGAATACATTTCACTTTCATTTAATTTAAACAACTTTGTTTGAATGTGTTTGACTTTCATTTGACTCAAATAGCTTTATTTGATTGCGTTTGACTTTCAATTGATACAATTAGCTTTGTAGAACTTATTTGACTTTCATTTGATTCAAATAGCTTTGTTTGAATGTGTTTGACATTCATTTGATTCCATCAGCTTTGTAGAATATCTTTGACTTTCAATTGATTCAAATAGCTTTGTTTGAATGTGTTTGACTTTCATTTGAATCAATTAGCTTTGTAGAATGTATTTGACTTTCATTTGATTCAAATAGCTTTGTTTGAATGTGTTTGACTTTCATTTGATTCAATTAGCTTTGTAGAATGTATTTGACTTTCATTTCACTCAAATAACTTTGTTTGACTGTGTTTGACTTTCATTTGTTTCAATTTGCTTTGTAGAATGTATTTGACTTTCATTTTCTTCAAATAGCTTTGTTTGAATTTGTTTGACTTTCATTTGATTCAATTAGCTTTGTAGAATGTATTTGACATTCATTTAATTAAAATAGCTTTGTTTGAATGTGTTTGACTTTCATTTGATTCATTTAGCTTTGTTTGAATGTGTTTGACTTTCATTTGATTCAATTAGCTTTGTAGAACGTATTTGACTTTCATTTTAATCAAATAGCTTTGTTTAAATGTGTTTGACTTTCAATTGATTCAATTAGCTTTGTAGAATGTATTTGACTGTCATGTGATTCAAATAGCTTTGTTTGAATGTGTTTGAATTTCATTTAATTCAATTTGCTTTGTAGAATGCATTTCACTTTCATTTGATTTATATAGCTTTGTTTGAATGTGTTTGACTTTCATTTAAATTAAAAAGCTTTTTTTGAATGTGTTTGACTTTCATTTGATTTAAAAAGCTTTGTTTGAATGTGTTTGACTTTCATTTGATTCAATTAGCTTTGTTGAATGTATTTGACTTTCATTTGTTTCAATTTGCTTTGTAGAATGTATTTGACTTTCATTTTCTTCAAATAGCTTTGTTTGAATGTGTTTGACTTTCATTTGATTCAATTAGCTTTGTAGAATATATTTGAATTTCATTTTATTCAAATAGCTTTATTTGAATGTGTTGGACTTTCATTTGATTCAATTAGCTTTGTAGAATGTATTTGACTTTCATTTGATTTGAAATCTTTGTTTGAATGTGTTTGACTTTCATTTGATTCAATTAGCTTTGTTAAAATGTGTTTGACTTTAATTTAATTCAATTAGCTTTGTAGAATGTATTAGACTTTTATTTAATTTAATTAGCTTTTTTTGAATGTATTTGACTCTCATTTGATTCAAATAGCTTTGTTTGAATGTTTTTGACTTTTATTTGATTCAAATAGCTTTGTTTGAATGTGTTTGACTTTCATTTGATTCAATTAGCTTTGTAAAATATATTTGACTCTCATTTGATTCAAATAGCTTTGTTTGAATGCGTTTAACTTTCATTTGATTCAATTAGCTTTGTAGAATACATTTCAGTTTCATTTAATTTAAACAACTTTGTTTGAATGTGTTTGACTTTCATTTGACTCAAATAGCTTTATTTGATTACGTTTGACTTTCATTTGATACAATTAGCTTTGTAGAACGTATTTAACTTTCATTTGATTCAAATAGCTTTGTTTGAATGTGTTTGACTTTCATTTGATTCCATCAGCTTTGTAGAATGTATTTGACTTTCAATTGATTCAATTAGCTTTGTAGAATGTATTTGACTTTTATTTGATTCAAATAGCTTGGTTTGAATGTGGTTGACTTTCATTTGATTCAATTAGCTTTGTAGAATGTATTTGACTTTCATTTGATTCGAAATCTTTGTTTGAATGTGTTTGACTTTTATTTGATTCAATTAGCTTTGTTTGAATGTGTTTGACTTTAATTTTATTCAATTAGCGTTGTAGAATGTATTAGACTTTTATTTGATTCAATTAGCTTTGTTTGAATGTATTTGACTCTCATCTGATTTAAATAGCTTTGTTTGAATGTGTTTGACTTTCATTTGATTCAATTCGCTTTGTAGAATGTATTTGACTCTCTTTTGATTCAAATAGCTTTTTTTGAATGCGTTTAACTTTCATTTGATTCAATTAGCTTTGTAGAATACATTTCACTTTCATTTAATTTAAACAACTTTGTTTGAATGTGTTTAACTTTCATTTGACTCAAATAGCTTTATTTGATTGCGTTTGACTTTCATTTGATACAATTAGCTTTGTAGAACTTATTTGACTTTCATTTGATTCAAATAGCTTTGTTTGAATGTGTTTGACTTTCATTTGATTCCATCAGCTTTGTAGAATATCTTTGACTTTCAATTTATTCAAATAGCTTTGTTTGAATGTGTTTGACTTTCATTTGATTCAATTAGCTTTGTTGAATGTATTTGACTTTCATTTGTTTCTATTTGCTTTGTAGAATGTATTTGACTTTCATTTTCTTCAAATAGCTTTGTTTGAATGTGTTTGACTTTCATTTGATTCAATTAGCTTTGTAGAATATATTTGAATTTCATTTTATTCAAATAGCTTTATTTGAATGTGTTGGACTTTCATTTGATTCAATTAGCTTTGTAGAATGTATTTGACTTTCATTTGATTTGAAATCTTTGTTTGAATGTGTTTGACTTTCATTTGATTCAATTAGCTTTGTTTAAAATGTGTTTGACTTTAATTTAATTCAATTAGCTTTGTAGAATGTATTAGACTTTTATTTAATTTAATTAGCTTTTTTTGAATGTATTTGACTCTCATTTGATTCAAATAGCTTTGTTTGAATGTTTTTGACTTTTATTTGATTCAAATAGCTTTGTTTGAATGTGTTTGACTTTCATTTGATTCAATTAGCTTTGTAAAATATATTTGACTCTCATTTGATTCAAATAGCTTTGTTTGAATGCGTTTAACTTTCATTTGATTCAATTAGCTTTGTAGAATACATTTCAGTTTCATTTAATTTAAACAACTTTGTTTGAATGTGTTTGACTTTCATTTGACTCAAATAGCTTTATTTGATTACGTTTGACTTTCATTTGATACAATTAGCTTTGTAGAACGTATTTAACTTTCATTTGATTCAAATAGCTTTGTTTGAATGTGTTTGACTTTCATTTGATTCCATCAGCTTTGTAGAATGTATTTGACTTTCAATTGATTCAATTAGCTTTGTAGAATGTATTTGACTTTTATTTGATTCAAATAGCTTGGTTTGAATGTGGTTGACTTTCATTTGATTCAATTAGCTTTGTAGAATGTATTTGACTTTCATTTGATTCGAAATCTTTGTTTGAATGTGTTTGACTTTTATTTGATTCAATTAGCTTTGTTTGAATGTGTTTGACTTTAATTTTATTCAATTAGCGTTGTAGAATGTATTAGACTTTTATTTGATTCAATTAGCTTTGTTTGAATGTATTTGACTCTCATCTGATTTAAATAGCTTTGTTTGAATGTGTTTGACTTTCATTTGATTCAATTCGCTTTGTAGAATGTATTTGACTCTCTTTTGATTCAAATAGCTTTTTTTGAATGCGTTTAACTTTCATTTGATTCAATTAGCTTTGTAGAATACATTTCACTTTCATTTAATTTAAACAACTTTGTTTGAATGTGTTTAACTTTCATTTGACTCAAATAGCTTTATTTGATTGCGTTTGACTTTCATTTGATACAATTAGCTTTGTAGAACTTATTTGACTTTCATTTGATTCAAATAGCTTTGTTTGAATGTGTTTGACTTTCATTTGATTCCATCAGCTTTGTAGAATATCTTTGACTTTCAATTTATTCAAATAGCTTTGTTTGAATGTGTTTGACTTTCATTTGATTCAATTAGCTTTGTAAAATGTATTTGTCTTTCATTTGATTCAAATAGCTTTGTTTGAATGTGTTTGACTTTCATTTGATTCAATTAGCTTTGTAGAATGTATTTGACTTTCATTTAATTAATATAGCTTTGTTTGAATGTGCTTGACTTTCATTTGATTAAATTAACTTCGTTTGAATGTGTTTAACTTTCATTTGATTCAATTAGCTTTGTTGAATGTATTTGACTTTCATTTGATTCAATTAGCTTTGTTGAATGTATTTGACTTTCATTTGATTCAAAAGCTTTATTTAAATGTGTTTGACTTTCATTTGATTCAATTAGCTTTGTAGAATGTATTTGACTTTCATTTGATTAATATAGCTTTGTTTGAATGTTTTTGACTTTTATTTGATTCAAATAGCTTTGTTTGAATGTGTTTGACTTTCATTTGATTCAATTAGCTTTGTAAAATATATTTGACTCTCATTTGATTCAAATAGCTTTGTTTGAATGCGTTTAACTTTCATTTGATTCAATTAGCTTTGTAGAATACATTTCAGTTTCATTTAATTTAAACAACTTTGTTTGAATGTGTTTGACTTTCATTTGACTCAAATAGCTTTATTTGATTACGTTTGACTTTCATTTGATACAATTAGCTTTGTAGAACGTATTTAACTTTCATTTGATTCAAATAGCTTTGTTTGAATGTGTTTGACTTTCATTTGATTCCATCAGCTTTGTAGAATGTATTTGACTTTCAATTGATTCAATTAGCTTTGTAGAATGTATTTGACTTTTATTTGATTCAAATAGCTTGGTTTGAATGTGGTTGACTTTCATTTGATTCAATTAGCTTTGTAGAATGTATTTGACTTTCATTTGATTCGAAATCTTTGTTTGAATGTGTTTGACTTTTATTTGATTCAATTAGCTTTGTTTGAATGTGTTTGACTTTAATTTTATTCAATTAGCGTTGTAGAATGTATTAGACTTTTATTTGATTCAATTAGCTTTGTTTGAATGTATTTGACTCTCATCTGATTTAAATAGCTTTGTTTGAATGTGTTTGACTTTCATTTGATTCAATTCGCTTTGTAGAATGTATTTGACTCTCTTTTGATTCAAATAGCTTTTTTTGAATGCGTTTAACTTTCATTTGATTCAATTAGCTTTGTAGAATACATTTCACTTTCATTTAATTTAAACAACTTTGTTTGAATGTGTTTAACTTTCATTTGACTCAAATAGCTTTATTTGATTGCGTTTGACTTTCATTTGATACAATTAGCTTTGTAGAACTTATTTGACTTTCATTTGATTCAAATAGCTTTGTTTGAATGTGTTTGACTTTCATTTGATTCCATCAGCTTTGTAGAATATCTTTGACTTTCAATTTATTCAAATAGCTTTGTTTGAATGTGTTTGACTTTCATTTGATTCAATTAGCTTTGTAAAATGTATTTGTCTTTCATTTGATTCAAATAGCTTTGTTTGAATGTGTTTGACTTTCATTTGATTCAATTAGCTTTGTAGAATGTATTTGACTTTCATTTAATTAATATAGCTTTGTTTGAATGTGCTTGACTTTCATTTGATTAAATTAACTTCGTTTGAATGTGTTTAACTTTCATTTGATTCAATTAGCTTTGTTGAATGTATTTGACTTTCATTTGATTCAATTAGCTTTGTTGAATGTATTTGACTTTCATTTGATTCAAAAGCTTTATTTAAATGTGTTTGACTTTCATTTGATTCAATTAGCTTTGTAGAATGTATTTGACTTTCATTTGATTAATATAGCTTTGTTTGAATGTGTTTGACTTTCATTTGATTCAATTAGCTTTGTAGAATGTATTTTACTTTTATTTGATTTAATTAGCTTTGTTTGAATTTATTTGACTCTCATTTGATTCAAATAGCTTTGTTTGAATGTGTTTGACTTTCATTTGATTCAATTTGCTTTGTAGAATGTATTTGACTTTCATTTGATTTAAATAGCTTTGTTTGAATGTGTTTGACTTTCATTTGATTCAATTAACTTTGTAGAATGTATTTGAATTTATTTTGATTCAAATAGCTTCATTTGAATGTGTTTGACTTTCATTTGATTCAATTAGCTTTGTAGAATGTATTTGACTTTCATTTGATTTTAAATCTTTGTTTGAATGTGTTTGATTTTCATTTGATTCAATTAGCTTTGTTTGAATGTGTTTGACTTTCATTTGATTCAATTAGCTATGTAGAATTTATTTGACTTTTATTTAATTTAATTACCTTTGTTTAAATGTATTTGACTCTCATTTGATTAAAATAGCTTTGTTTGAATGTGTTTGACTTTCATTTGATTCAAATAGCTTTGTTTGAATGTGTGTGACTTTCATTTGATTCAATTAGCTTTGTTGAATGTATTTGACTTTCATTTGATTCAAATAGCTTTGTTTGAATGCGTTTAACTTTCTTTTGATTCCATTAGCTTTGTAGAATACATTTCACTTTCATTTAATTTCATTAAAATAGCTTTGTTTGAATGTGTTTGACTTTCATTTGACTCAAATAGCTTTATTTGATTGCGTTTGACTTTCAATTGATACAATTAGCTTTGTAGAACTTATTTGACTTTCATTTGATTCAAATAGCTTTGTTTGAATGTGTTTGACATTCATTTGATTCCATCAGCTTTGTAGAATATCTTTGACTTTCAATTGATTCAAATAGCTTTGTTTGAATGTGTTTGACTTTCATTTGATTCAATTAGCTTTGTAGAATGTATTTGACTTTCATTTGATTCAAATAGCTTTGTTTGAATGTGTTTGACTTTCATTTGATTCAATTAGCTTTGTAGAATGTATTTGACTTTCATTTCACTCAAATAACTTTGTTTGACTGTGTTTGACTTTCATTTGTTTCAATTTGCTTTGTAGAATGTATTTGACTTTCATTTTCTTCAAATAGCTTTGTTTGAATTTGTTTGACTTTCATTTGATTCAATTAGCTTTGTAGAATGTATTTGACATTCATTTAATTAAAATAGCTTTGTTTGAATGTGTTTGACTTTCATTTGATTCATTTAGCTTTGTTTGAATGTGTTTGACTTTCATTTGATTCAATTAGCTTTGTAGAACGTATTTGACTTTCATTTTAATCAAATAGCTTTGTTTAAATGTGTTTGACTTTCAATTGATTCAATTAGCTTTGTAGAATGTATTTGACTGTCATGTGATTCAAATAGCTTTGTTTGAATGTGTTTGAATTTCATTTAATTCAATTTGCTTTGTAGAATGCATTTCACTTTCATTTGATTTATATAGCTTTTTTTTGAATGTGTTTGACTTTCATTTGATTTAAAAGGCTTTGTTTGAATGTGTTTGACTTTCATTTGATTCAATTAGCTTTGTTGAATGTATTTGACTTTCATTTGTTTCAATTTGCTTTGTAGAATGTATTTGACTTTTTATTTTCTTCAAATAGCTTTGTTTGAATGTGTTTGACTTTCATTTGATTCAATTAGCTTTGTAGAATGTATTTGAATTTCATTTTATTCAAATAGCTTTATTTGAATGTGTTGGACTTTCATTTGATTCAATTAGCTTTGTAGAATGTATTTGACTTTCATTTGATTTGAAATCTTTGTTTGAATGTGTTTGACTTTCATTTGATTCAATTAGCTTTGTTTGAATGTGTTTGACTTTAATTTAATTCAATTAGCTTTGTAGAATGTATTAGACTTTTATTTAATTTAATTAGCTTTTTTTGAATGTGTTTGACTCTCATTTAATTCAAATAGCTTTGTTTGAATGTGTTTGACTTTTATTTGATTCAAATAGCTTTGTTTTAATGTGTTTGACTTTCATTTGATTCAATTAGCTTTGTAGAATGTATTTGACTCTCATTTGATTCAAATAGCTTTGTTTGAATGCGTTTAACTTTCTTTTGATTCAATTAGCTTTGTTTTATACATTTCACTTTCATTTAATTTAAACAACTTTGTTTGAATGTGTTTGACTTTCATTTGACTCAAATAGCTTTTTTTGATTGCGTTTGACTATCATTGGATACAATTAGCTTAGTAGAACGTATTTAACTTTCATTTGATTCAAATAGCTTTGTTTGAATGTGTTTGACTTTCATTTGAATCCATCAGCTTTGTAGAATGTATTGACTTTCAATTGGTTCAATTAGCTTTGTAGAATGTATTTGACTTTTATTTGATTTAAATAGCTTTGTTTGAATGTGGTTTACTTTCATTTGATTCAATTAGCTTTGTAGAATGTATTTGACTTTCATTTGATTCGAAATCTTTGTTTGAATGTGTTTGAC